>NC_087400.1:15115711-15118211 GCF_031307605.1 Tribolium castaneum
ATTATTGTTATTATCATTATTATTATTATTATTATTATTATTATTATTATTATTATTATTATTATTATTAGTATTATTATTATTATTATTAAAAACTTATATTAAACAGACAGAAAACGTATTCTGTCACAAAAGAGCTTATTATGTATCACTTTAAATAGAAGCAGTTTATCCTGTTTGTTCCTTTGCTTACATAAGAGCAAACTTTTATAAAGCGTAACTAAAGCCACATATTCTGACACAAAAAAACGAATTACGTTATAGACTTGACGAGAACGGCGTATATCGGACTCTTGTAGGACTCTTATAGAAACAAAAAGTATCAGTTTGGATTAAAACAAATTATTTTTGTTGACTCTTAGTCCGAATTGTTCATCAGTTCAAACAAAAACGGCTTATTTTAGACGATCTTTTGCTTTGAACAAGAAAACTTACATCGAACAGACTAAAAACGTATAAATCTGGCATAAAAGAGCAATTTATGTATCACTTTGTATAAAGGCAGCTAATCCTATTCGTTTCATTGCTAAAATAGACTAAATTGTTATTAATCCTAACAAAAACGCAGTATTTTGGCACAAAATACTAATTACATTATAGTTATGACGAGAATAGCTTATTTGGAATGATTCTATGCTTCCAAACGAGTAAATTTTTATTAAACAGATGCCAAACATCATGTTTTGTCCTATAATGACATTTTATATTGCAGTTTGTATTAAAACAAAGTATTTTCGTTGATTCTTTGTTTGAAGCAGCAAACCTAACATTAAAGAATCTGAAAACTTTGTATTCGGACACAAACCACCGAATTTTGTATCAGTTTAGACAAAAACGGTTGATTTTCGACAATATTTTGCTTTGAACAAGAAAACTTATATCAAACAGACTAAAAACGTCTTATTTTAGCACAAAACAAAAGATTTGCGTTATAGTCTTGACGAGAACTGTTAATTTCAAACGATTCTATGCTTTGAAACCAGTATACTTTCACTAAACAGAGGCAAAACGTCTGATTTCGCCTTTGAAAAACGATTTTTGTCACAGTTTGGATTAAAACCAATTATTTTCGTTTATTCATTGTTACAAACAAGAAACCTTACATCAAAGAAACTGAAAACTTCTTATTCAGGCACAGAAATTCGAATTACGTTTTAGTCTGGACAAAAACTGCTTATTTTAGACGATCCTTTGTTTTGAACACGAAAACTTACATTAAAAAGATTAAAAACGTCTTATTCTGGCTGAAAACTGCAAATTACTCTAGATAAAAGCAATTTATCCTGATTACTCCTTTACTTAGAATAGAGTAAACTTGTATAAAACTTAATAAAAACTTTAAATTTCGTCTTAAAGAAATAATTTACGTAATAGTTTTGACCAGCACTGTTAATTTCAAGCGATTTTATGATTGGAAACGAATGAACTTTTATGAGGCAGATGCAAAACCACATATTACCATATAAAGTATTACCTTTTGCAACAAGAAATTTTACGTCAAAGTAACTGAAAATTTCGTATCCATGCACAAATATCGAATTACGTATCAGTTTAGGCAAATACAGCTAATTTTAAACGATTCCTTGCTATAAACAAGAAAAATTTTATCAAACATATTGAAAACGTTTTATTCTCGAAAATAAGAGCAAATTATGTATCAGTTTTAACAAAAGCGGATTACTCTGTTTGATTCTATGCTTAGAGTAGAGTAAACTACTATAAAACGTAATAAAAACTCTATATTCAAGCTCAAAAGAACAAATTACGTTATATTTTTGACAAAAAAAATATTTCGGACGATTACATTCTTCGAAGTTAGCAAACTTTAATTAAACAAGTGCAAAAGCTAATACTTTGCTTTAAAATGACGATTTATGTGGTAATATGGTATTTTGCATCTGTCCTATAAAAGTTTACTCGTTTCGCTCCATTGAATCATTCGAAATAAATTATTTTGCCACAACAACAACGAAAATAATATGTTTTTGTTTAAACTGTAACTTAAGTAGTTTTTATAAAACGAACTAAGACGTTTGGCATCTGTTTAGTGAAAGTTTTCTCGTTTGGGGGCATAAAATCGTTTGAAATTAACAGTTCTGGTCAAAACTATAACGTAAATTATTTCTTTGAGACGAAATTTAAAGTTTTCATTAAGTTTTATGCAAGTTTGCCCTATTCTAAGCAAAGGAGTAATCAGGATAAACTGCTTTTATCCAAAGTAATACATAATTTGCAGTTTTGAGCCAGAATAAGACGTTTTTAATCTTTTTAATGTAAGTTTTCGTGTTCAAAAGAAAGGATCGTCTAAAATAAGCAGTTTCTGTCCAAACTGAAACGTAATTTGATTTTCTGTGTCTGAATAAGAGGTTTTCAGTTTCTTTGATGTAAGGTTTCTTGTTTGTAACAATGAATAAACGAAAATAATTGGTTTTAATCCAAACTGTGACATAAATCGTTTTTCAAAGGCGAAATCAGACGTTTTGCCTCTGTTTAGTAAAAG
>NC_087400.1:15123211-15155711 GCF_031307605.1 Tribolium castaneum
TTGTCAGCTTTAATTTTAGTAAAGAAATAAAAATTGATAGGAGTAACTGTTTTCGAGATATAAGCAAGAAACAAATAAACTGTTACCTTAATTAAGCGCTTGTATATAAGCAAATTTAGTACTATTAGTATTATTATTATTAATGTTATTGTTATTAATATGACGACTAAAAACAACTTTGAAGACTTTGGTGATTTTTATGTCTTCTCCTTTTTTCTCTACTAAAGTGTTAGACCCAATTAATTTAGTTTAATTTCGGTTTTTCAAACATTTTATTTTAAAGCAAATTTTTGTTAAAGATTATTTATATCCAACTCTATAACTCGCCTATGGTTCGTCCTACAGGACATTTGCAAATAACTATTTTGTAGGAAATTTTATCCGCTATAATTTTGAAAAAAAGATAAAATTTGATAGGAGTAACGGTTTTCGAAATATAAGCAAAAAACCAAAGTGAAAACTGTTACAGTTACTGAACAAAAATGTAATACAGTTTTCAATGTTTGAGACGAAGTCAAAGATGCAGCATTTAAAAACGACTCTAAAGACTTCAGTGACTTTTATGTCACCTCCTTTTTCCTCTAATAAAGTGTTGGACCCAATAAATTAAGTGTATTTTAAATCACAAGACATTTTCTGTTAAAGCACTTTTTTTTTAAATATTAATTATTTTCAATCATATATCTCGCTTATGGTTAGTCCTACATGAAAAATGCAAATAACTATTTTGTAGGAAATTTTGTCAGCTTTAATTTTAGTGAAGAAATAAAAATTGATAGGAGTAACTGTTTTCGAGATATAAGCAAGAAACCAAACAACTGTTACCTTAATTAAGCGCCAAAAAACTCTTACCTTAATTAAGCGCTTGCATATAAGCAAATTTAGTACTATTAGTATTATTATTATTAATGTTATTGTTATTAATATGACGACTAAAAACAACTTTGAAGACTTTGGTGATTTTTATGTCTTCTCCTTTTTTCTCTACTAAAATGCTAGACCCAATTAATTTAGTTTAATTTCAGTTTTTCAAACATTTTATTTTAAAGCAAATTTTTGTTAAAAATTATTTATATCCAACTCTATAACTCGCCTATGGTTCGTCCTACAGGAAATTTGCAAATAACTATTTTGTAGGAAATTTTATTCGCTTTAATTTTGAAAAAAAGATAAAATTTGATAGGAGTAACGGTTTTCGAGATATAAGTAAAAAACCAAAGTGAAAACTGTTACAGTTACTGAACAAAAATGTAATACAGTTTTCAATGTTTGAGACGAAGTCGAAGATGCAGCATTTAAAAACGACTCTAAAGACTTCAGTGACTTTTATGTCACCTCCTTTTTCCTCTAATAAAGTGTTGGACCCAATAAATTAAGTGTATTTTAAATCACAAGACATTTTTTGTTAAAGCACTTTTTTTTTTAATATTAATTATTTTCAATCATATATCTCGCTTATGGATAGTCCTACATGAAAAATGCAAATAACTATTTTGTAGGAAATTTTGTCAGCTTTAATTTTAGTGAAGAAATAAAAATTGATAGGAGTAACTGTTTTCGAGATATAAGCAAGAAACCAAAAAACTGTTACCTTAATTAAGCGCTTGTATATAAGCAAATTTAGTACTATTAGTATTATTATTATTAATGTTATTGTTATTAATATGACGACTAAAAACAACTTTGAAGACTTTGGTGATTTTTATGTCTTCTCCTTTTTTCTCTACTAAAGTGTTAGACCCAATTAATTTAGTTTAATTTCGGTTTTACAAACATTTTATTTTAAAGCATATTTTTGTTAAAGATTATTTATATCCAACTCTATAACTCGCCTATGGTTCGTCCTACAGGACATTTGCAAATAAATATTTTGTAGGAAATTTTAGCCGCTTTAATTTGGAAAAAAGATAAAATTTGATAGGAGTAACGGTTTTCGAAATATAAGCAAAAAACCAAAGTGAAAACTGTTACAGTTACTGAACAAAAATGTAATACAGTTTTCAATGTATGAGACGAAGTCGGAGATGCAGCATTTAAAAACGACTCTAAAGACTTCAGTGACTTTTATGTCACCTCCTTTTTCCTCTAATAAAGTGTTGGACCCAATAAATTAAGTGTATTTTAAATCACAAGACATTTTCTGTTAAAGCACTTTTTTTTTAAATATTAATTATTTTCAATCATATATCTCGCTTATGGTTAGTCCTACATGAAAAATGCAAATAACTATTTTGTAGGAAATTGTGTCAGCTTTAATTTTAATAAAGAGATAAAAATTGATAGGAGTAACTGTTTTCGAGATATAAGCAAGAAACCAAACAACTGTTACCTTAATTAAGCGTTTGCATATAAGCAAATTTAGTACTATTAGTATTATTATTATTAATGTTATTGTTATTAATATGACGACTAAAGACGACTCTGAAACCTTTAGTGACTTTTATGTCTTCTCCTTTTTCCTCTACTAAAGTGTTAGACCCAATTAATTTAGTTTAATTTCAGTTATTCAAACATTTTATTTTAAAGCAAATTTTTGTTAAAGAATATTTATATCCAACTCTATAACTCGCTTATGGTTGGTCCTACAAAAGAAATGCGAATAACTATTTTGTAGGAAATTTTATCAGCTTTAATTTTTAAAGAAAGATAAAAATTGATAGGAGTAACTGTTTTCGAGATATAAGCAAGAAACCAAAAACTGTTACCTTAATTAAGCGCTTGTATATAAGCAAATTTAGTACTATTAGTATTATTTTTATTAATGTTATTGTTTTTAATATGACGACTAAAAACAACTTTGAAGACTTTAGTGATTTTTATGTCTTCTCCTTTTTTCTCTACTAAAGTGTTAGTCATAATTAATTTAGTTTAATTTCGGTTTTTCGAACATTTTATTTTAAAGCAAATTTTTGTTAAAGATTATTTATATCCAACTCTATAACTCGCCTATGGTTCGTCCTACAGGACATTTGCAAATAACTATTTTGTAGGAAATTTTATCCGCTTTAATTTTGAAAAAAAGATAAAATTTGATAGGAGTAACGGTTTTCGAAATATAAGCAAAAAACCAAAGTGAAAACTGTTACAGTTACTGAACAAAAATGTAATACAGTTTTCAATGTTTGAGACGAAGTCGAAGATGCAGCATTTAAAAACGACTCTAAAGACTTTAGTGACTTTTATGTCACCTCCTTTTTCCTCTAATAAAGTGTTGGAACCAATAAATTAAGTGTATTTTAAATCACAAGACATTTTCTGTTAAAGCACTTTTTTTTTAAATATTAATTATTTTCAATCATATATCTCGCTTATGGTTAGTCCTACATGGAAAATGCAAATAACTATTTTGTAGGAAATTTTGTCAGCTTTAATTTTAGTAAAGAGATAAAAATTGATAAGAGTAACTGTTTTCGAGATATAAGCAAGAAACCAACCAACTGTTACCTTAATTAAGCGTTTGCATATAAGCAAATTTATTACTATTAGTATTATTATTATTAATGTTATTGTTATTAATATGACGACTAAAAACAACTTTGAAGACTTTGGTGATTTTTATGTCTTCTCCTTTTTTCTCTACTAAAGTGTTAGACCCAATTAATTTAGTTTAATTTCGGTTTTTCAAACATTTTATTTTAAAGCAAATTTTTGTTAAAGATTATTTATATCCAACTCTATAACTCGCTTATGGTTGGTCCTACAAAAAAAATGCAAATAACTATTTTGTATGAAATTTTATCAGCTTTAATTTTTAAAGAAAGATAAAAATTGATAGGAGTAACTGTTTTCGAGATATAAGCAAGAAACCAAAAAACTGTTACCTTAATTAAGCGCATGCATATAAGCAAATTTAGTACTATAAGTATTATTATTATTAATGTTATTGTTATTAATATGACGACTAAAGACGACTCTGAAAACTTTAGTGACTTTTATGTCTCCTCCTTTTTCCTCTACTAAAATGCTAGACCCAATTAATTTAGTTTAATTTCAGTTTTTCAAACATTTTATTTTAAAGCAAATTTTTGTTGAATATTATTAATATCCAACTCTATAACTCGCTTATAGTTGATCCTACAAGAAAAATGCAAATAACTATTTTGTTGCAAATTTAATCAGCTTTATTATTAGTAAAAAGATAAAAATTGATAGGAGTAACTGTTTTCGAGATAAGCATGAAACCAACAAACTCTTACCTTAATTAAGCGCTTGCATATAAGCAAATTTAGTACTATTAGTATTATTATTATTAATGTTATTGTTATTAATATGACGACTAAAAACAACTTTGAAGACTTTGGTGATTTTTATGTCTTCTCCTTTTTTCTCTACTAAAGTGTTAGACCCAATTAATTTAGTTTAATTTCGGTTTTTCAAACATTTTATTTTAAAGCAAATTTTTGTTAAAGATTATTTATATCCAACTCTATAACTCGCCTATGGTTCGTCCTACAGGAAATTTGCAAATAACTATTTTGTAGGAAATTTTATCCGCTTTAATTTTTAAAAAAAGATAAAATTTGATAGGAGTAACGGTTTTTGAGATATAAGCAAAAAACCAAAGTGAAAACTGTTACAGTTACTGAACAAAAATGTAATACAGTTTTCAATGTTTGAGACGAAGTCGAAGATGCAGCATTTAAAAACGACTCTAAAGACTTCAGTGACTTTTATGTCACCTCCTTTTTCCTCTAATAAAGTGTTGGAACCAATAAATTAAGTGTATTTTAAATCACAAGACATTTTCTGTTAAAGCACTTTTTTTTTAAATATTAATTATTTTCAATCATATATCTCGCTTATGGTTAGTCCTACATGGAAAATGCAAATAACTATTTTGTAGGAAATTTTGTCAGCTTTAATTTTAGTAAAGAGATAAAAATTGATAAGAGTAACTGTTTTCGAGATATAAGCAAGAAACCAACCAACTGTTACCTTAATTAAGCGTTTGCATATAAGCAAATTTAGTACTATTAGTATTATTATTATTAATGTTATTGTTATTAATATGACGACTAAAAACAACTTTGAAGACTTTGGTGATTTTTATGTCTTCTCCTTTTTTCTCTACTAAAGTGTTAGACCCAATTAATTTAGTTTAATTTCGGTTTTTCAAACATTTTATTTTAAAGCAAATTTTTGTAAAAGATTATTTATATCCAACTCTATAACTCGCTTATGGTTGGTCCTACAAAAAAAATGCAAATAACTATTTTGTATGAAATTTTATCAGCTTTAATTTTTAAAGAAAGATAAAAATTGATAGGAGTAACTGTTTTCGAGATATAAGCAAGAAACCAAAATACTGTTACCTTAATTAAGCGCATGCATATAAGCAAATTTAGTACTATAAGTATTATTATTATTAATGTTATTGTTATTAATATGACGACTAAAGACGACTCTGAAAACTTTAGTGATTTTTATGTCTCCTCCTTTTTCCTCTACTAAAATGCTAGACCCAATTAATTTAGTTTAATTTCAGTTTTTCAAACATTTTATTTTAAAGCAAATTTTTGTTAAAAATTATTTATATCCAACTCTATAACTCGCCTATGGTTCGTCCTACAGGAAATTTGCAAATAATTATTTTGTAGGAAATTTTATCCGCTTTAATTTTGAAAAAAAGATAAAATTTGATAGAAGTAACGGTTTTCGAGATATAAGCAAAAAACCAAAGTGAAAACTGTTACAGTTACTGAACAAAAATGTAATACAGTTTTCAATGTTTGAGACGAAGTCGAAGATGCAGCACTTAAAAACAACTCTAAAGACTTCAGTGACTTTTATGTCACCTCCTTTTTCCTCTAATAAAGTGTTAGACCCAATAAATTAAGTGTATTTTAAATCACAAGACATTTTCTGTTAAAGCACTTTTTTTTTAAATATTAATTATTTTCAATCATATATCTCGCTTATGGTTAGTCCTACATGAAAAATGCAAATAACTATTTTGTAGGAAATTTTGTCAGCTTTAATTTTAGTAAAGAGATAAAAATTGATAGGAGTAACTGTTTTCGAGATATAAGCAAGAAACCAAAAAACTGTTACCTTAATTAAGCGCATGCATATAAGCAAATTTAGTACTATAAGTATTATTATTATTAATGTTATTGTTATTAATATGACGACTAAAGACGACTCTGAAAACTTTAGTGACTTTTATGTCTCCTCCTTTTTCCTCTACTAAAATGCTAGACCCAATTAATTTAGTTTAATTTCAGTTTTTCAAACATTTTATTTTAAAGCAAATTTTTGTTGAATATTATTAATATCCAACTCTATAACTCGCTTATAGTTGATCCTACAAGAAAAATGCAAATAACTATTTTGTTGCAAATTTTATCAGCTTTATTATTAGTAAAAAGATAAAAATTGATAGGAGTAACTGTTTTCGAGATATAAGCAAGAAACCAAAAAACTGTTACCTTAATTAAGCGCTTGCATATAAGCAAATTTAGTACTATTAGTATTATTATTATTAATGTTATTGTTATTAATATGACGACTAAAAACAACTTTGAAGACTTTGGTGATTTTTATGTCTTCTCCTTTTTTCTCTACTAAAGTGTTAGACCCAATTAATTTAGTTTAATTTTGGTTTTTCAAACATTTTATTTTAAAGCAAATTTTTGTTAAAGATTATTTATATCCAACTCTATAACTCGCCTATGGTTCGTCCTACAGGAAATTTGCAAATAACTATTTTGTAGGAAATTTTATCCGCTTTAATTTTTAAAAAAAGATAAATTTTGATAGGAGTAACGGTTTTTGAGATATAAGCAAAAAACCAAAGTGAAAACTGTTACAGTTACTGAACAAAAATGTAATACAGTTTTCAATGTTTGAGACGAAGTCGAAGATGCAGCATTTAAAAACGACTCTAAAGACTTCAGTGACTTTTATGTCACCTCCTTTTTCCTCTAATAAAGTGTTGGACCCAATAAATTAAGTGTATTTTAAATCACAAGACATTTTCTGTTAAAGCACTTTTTTTTTAAATATTAATTATTTTCAATCATATATCTCGCTTATGGTTAGTCCTACATGAAAAATGCAAATAACTATTTTGTAGGAAATTTTGTCAGCTTTAATTTTAGTAAAGAGATAAAAATTGATAAGAGTAACTGTTTTCGAGATATAAGCAAGAAACCAAACAACTGTTACCTTAATTAAGCGTTTGCATATAAGCAAATTTAGTACTATTAGTATTATTATTATTATTAATGTTATTGTTATTAATATGACGACTAAAAACAACTTTGAAGATTTTGGTGATTTTTATGTCTTCTCCTTTTTTCTCTACTAAAGTGTTAGACCCAATTAATTTAGTTTAATTTCGGTTTTTCAAACATTTTATTTTAAAGCAAATTTTTGTTAAAGATTATTTATATCCAACTCTATAACTCGCTTATGGTTGGTCCTACAAAAGAAATGCAAATATCTATTTTGTATGAAATTTTATCAGCTTTAATTTTTAAAGAAAGATAAAAATTGATAGGAGTAACTGTTTTCGAGATATAAGCAAGAAACCAAAAAACTGTTACCTTAATTAAGCGCATGCATATAAGCAAATTTAGTACTATAAGTATTATTATTATTAATGTTATTGTTATTAATATGACGACTAAAGACGATTCTGAAAACTTTAGTGACTTTTATGTCTCCTCCTTTTTCCTCTACTAAAATGCTAGACCCAATTAATTTAGTTTAATTTCAGTTTTTCAAACATTTTATTTTAAAGCAAATTTTTGTTAAAAATTATTTATATCCAACTCTATAACTCGCCTATGGTTCGTCCTACAGGAAATTTGCAAATAACTATTTTGTAGGAAATTTTATCCGCTTTAATTTTGAAAAAAAGATAAAATTTGATAGGAGTAACGGTTTTCGAGTTATAAGTAAAAAACCAAAGTAAAAACTGTTACAGTTACTGAACAAAAATGTAATACAGTTTTCAATGTTTGAGACGAAGTCGAAGATGCAGCATTTAAAAACGACTCTAAAGACTTCAGTGACTTTTATGTCACCTCCTTTTTTCTCTAATAAAGTGTTAGACCCAATAAATTAAGTGTATTTTAAATTACAAGACATTTTCTGTTAAAGCACTTTTTTTTTAATATTAATTATTTTCAATCATATATCTCGCTTATGGTTAGTCCTACATGAAAAATGCAAATAACTGTTTTGTAGGAAATTTTGTCAGCTTTAATTTTAGTGAAGAGATAAAAATTGATAGGAGTAACTGTTTTCGAGATATAAGCAAGAAACCAAAAAACTGTTACCTTAATTAAGCGCATGCATATAAGCAAATTTAGTACTATAAGTATTATTATTATTAATGTTATTGTTATTAATATGACGACTAAAGACGACTCTGAAAACTTTAGTGACTTTTATGTCTCCTCCTTTTTCCTCTACTAAAATGCTAGACCCAATTAATTTAGTTTAATTTCAGTTTTTCAAACATTTTATTTTAAAGCAAATTTTTGTTGAATATTATTAATATCCAACTCTATAACTTGCTTATGGTTGATCCTACAAGAAAAATGCAAATAACTATTTTGTTGCAAATTTTATCAGCTTTATTATTAGTAAAAAAATAAAAATTGATAGGAGTAACTGTTTTCGAGATATAAGCAAGAAACCAAAAAACACTTACCTTAATTAAGCGCTTGCATATAAGCAAATTTAGTACTATTAGTATTATTATTATTAATGTTATTGTTATTAATATGACGACTAAAAACAACTTTGAAAACTTTGGTGATTTTTATGTCTTCTCCTTTTTTCTCTACTAAAGTGTTAGACCCAATTAATTTAGTTTAATTTCGGTTTTTCAAACATTTTATTTTAAAGCAAATTTTTGTTAAAGATTATTTATATCCAACTCTATAACTCGCCTATGGTTCGTCCTACAGGACATTTGCAAATAACTATTTTGTAGGAAATTTTATCCGCTTTAATTTTGAAAAAAAGATAAAATTTGATAGGAGTAACGGTTTTCGAAATATAAGCAAAAAACCAAAGTGAAAACTGTTACAGTTACTGAACAAAAATGTAATACAGTTTTCAATGTTTGAGACGAAGTCGAAGATGCAGCATTTAAAAACGACTCTAAAGACTTCAGTGACTTTTATGTCACCTCCTTTTTCCTCTAATAAAGTGTTGGACCCAATAAATTAAGTGTATTTTAAATCACAAGACATTTTCTGTTAAAGCACTTTTTTTTTAAATTTTAATTATTTTCAATCATATATCTCGCTTATGGTTAGTCCTTCATGAAAAATGCAAATAACTATTTTGTAGGAAATTTTGTCAGCTTTAATTTTAGTAAAGAGATAAAAATTGATAAGAGTAACTGTTTTCGAGATATAAGCAAGAAACCAAACAACTGTTACCTTAATTAAGCGTTTGCATATAAGCAAATAGTATTATTATTATTAATGTTATTGTTATTAATATGACAACTAAAAACAACTTTAAAGACTTTGGTGATTTTTATGTCTTCTCCTTTTTTCTCTACTAAAGTGTTAGACCCAATTAATTTAGTTTAATTTCGGTTTTTCAAACATTTTATTTTAAAGCAAATTTTTGTTAAAGATTATTTATATCCAACTCTATAACTCGCTTATGGTTGGTCCTACAAAAGAAATGCAAATAACTATTTTGTATGAAATTTTATCAGCTTTAATTTTTAAAGAAAGATAAAAATTGATAGGAGTAACTGTTTTCGAGATATAAGCAAGAAACCAAAAAACTGTTACCTTAATTAAGCGCATGCATATAAGCAAATTTAGTACCATAAGTATTATTATTATTAATGTTATTGTTATTAATATGACGACTAAAGACGACTCTGAAAACTTTAGTGACTTTTATGTCTCCTCCTTTTTCCTCTACTAAAATGCTAGACACAATTAATTTAGTTTAATTTCAGTTTTTCAAACATTTTATTTTAAAGCAAATTTTTGTTGAATATTATTAATATCCAACTCTATAACTCGCTTATGGTTGATCCTACAAAAAAAATGCAAATAACTATTTTGTTGCAAATTTTATCAGCTTTATTATTAGTAAAAAGATAAAAATTGATAGGAGTAACTGTTTTCGAGATATAAGCAAGAAACCAAAAAACTCTTACCTTAATTAAGCGCTTGCATATAAGCAAATTTAGTACTATTAGTATTATTATTATTAATGTTATTGTTATTAATATGACGACTAAAAACAACTTTGAAGACTTTGGTGATTTTTATGTCTTCTCCTTTTTTCTCTACTAAAGTGTAAGACCCAATTAATTTAGTTTAATTTCGGTTTTTCAAACATTTTATTTTAAAGCAAATTTTTGTTAAAGATTATTTATATCCAACTCTATAACTCGCCTATGGTTCGTCCTACAGGACATTTGCAAATAACTATTTTGTAGGAAATTTTATCCGCTTTAATTTTGAAAAAAAGATAAAATTTGATAGGAGTAACGGTTTTCGAAATATAAGCAAAAAACCAAAGTGAAAACTGTTACAGTTACTGAACAAAAATGTAATACAGTTTTCAATGTTTGAGACGAAGTCGAAGATGCAGCATTTAAAATCGACTCTAAAGACTTCAGTGACTTTTATGTCACCTCCTTTTTCCTCTAATAAAGTGTTGGACCCAATAAATTAAGTGTATTTTAAATCACAAAACATTTTCTGTTAAAGCACTTTTTTTTTAAATATTAATTATTTTCAATCATATATCTCGCTTATGGTTAGTCCTACATGAAAAATGCAAATAACTATTTTGTAGGAAATTTTGTCAGCTTTAATTTTAATAAAGAGATAAAAATTGATAAGAGTAACTGTTTTCGAGATATAAGCAAGAAACCAAACAACTGTTACCTTAATTAAGCGTTTGCATATAAGCAAATTTAGTACTATTAGTATTATTATTATTAATGTTATTGTTATTAATATGACGACTAAAAACAACTTTAAAGACTTTGGTGATTTTTATGTCTTCTCCTTTTTTCTCTACTAAAGTGTTAGACCCAATTAATTTAGTTTAATTTCGGTTTTTCAAACATTTTATTTTAAAGCAAATTTTTGTTAAAGATTATTTATATCCAACTCTATAACTCGCTTATGGTTGGTCCTACAAAAGAAATGCAAATAACTATTTTGTATGAAATTTTATCAGCTTTAATTTTTAAAGAAAGATAAAAATTGATAGGAGTAACTGTTTTCGAGATATAAGCAAGAAACCAAAAAACTGTTACCTTAATTAAGCGCATGCATATAAGCAAATTTAGTACTATAAGTATTATTATTATTAATGTTATTGTTATTAATATGACGACTAAAGACGACTCTGAAAACTTTAGTGACTTTTATGTCTCCTCCTTTTTCCTCTACTAAAATGCTAGGCCCAATTAATTTAGTTTAATTTCAGTTTTTCAAACATTTTATTTTAAAGCAAATTTTTGTTAAAAATTATTTATATCCAACTCTATAACTCGCCTATGGTTTGTCCTACAGGAAATTTGCAAATAACTATTTTGTAGGAAATTTTATCCGCTTTAATTTTGAAAAAAAGATAAAATTTGATAGGAGTAACGGTTTTCGAGATATAAGTAAAAAACCAAAGTGAAAACTGTTACAGTTACTGAACAAAAATGTAATACAGTTTTCAATGTTTGAGACGAAGTCGAAGATGCAGCATTTAAAAACGACTCTAAAGACTTCAGTGACTTTTATGTCACCTCCTTTTTCCTCTAATAAAGTGTTAGACCCAATAAATTAAGTGTATTTTAAATCACAAGACATTTTCTGTTAAAGCACTTTTTTTTTAAATATTAATTATTTTCAATCATATATCTCGTTTATGGTTAGTCCTACATGAAAAATGTAAATAATTATTTTGTAGAAAATTTTGTCAGCTTTAATTTTAGTGAAGAGATAAAAATTGATAGGAGTAACTGTTTTCGAGATATAAGCAAGAAACCAAAAAACTATTACCTTAATTAAGCGCATGCATATAAGCAAATTTAGTACTATAAGTATTATTATTATTAATGTTATTGTTATTAATATGACGACTAAAGACGACTCTGAAAACTTTAGTGACTTTTATGTCTCCTCCTTTTTCCTCTACTAAAATGCTAGACCCAATTAATTTAGTTTAATTTCAGTTTTTCAAACAATTTTTTTAAAGCAAATTTTTGTTGAATATTATTAATATCCAACTCTATAACTTGCTTATGGTTGATCCTACAAGAAAAATGCAAATTACTATTTTGTTGCAAATTTTATCAGCTTTATTATTAGTAAAAAAATAAAAATTGATAGGAGTAACTGTTTTCGAGATATAAGCAAGAAACCAAAACACTCTTACCTTAATTAAGCGCTTGCATATAAGCAAATTTAGTACTATTAGTATTATTATTATTAATGTTATTGTTATTAATATGACGACTAAAAACAACTTTGAAGACTTTGGTGATTTTTATGTCTTCTCCTTTTTTCTCTACTAAAGTGTTAGACCCAATTAATTTAGTTTAATTTCGGTTTTTCAAACATTTTGTTTTAAAGCAAATTTTTGTTAAAGATTAATTATATCCAACTCTATAACTCGCCTATGGTTCGTCCTACAGGACATTTGCAAATAACTATTTTGTAGGAAATTTTATCCGCTTTAATTTTGAAAAAAAGATAAAATTTGATAGGAGTAACGGTTTTCGAAATACGAGTATAAGCAAAAAACCAAAGTGAAAACTGTTACAGTTACTGAACAAAAATGTAATACAGTTTTCAATGTTTGAGACGAAGTCGAAGATGCAGCATTTAAAAATGACTCTAAAGACTTCAGTGATTTTTATGTCACCTCCTTTTTCCTCTAATAAAGTGTTGGACCCAATAAATTAAGTGTATTTTAAATCACAAGACATTTTCTGTTAAAGCACTTTTTTTTTAAATATTAATTATTTTTAATCATATATCTCGCTTATGGTTAGTCCTACATGAAAAATGCAAATAACTATTTTGTAGGAAATTTTGTCAGCTTTAATTTTAGTAAAGAGATAAAAATTGATAAGAGTAACTGTTTTCGAGATATAAGCAAGAAACCAAACAACTGTTACCTTAATTAAGCGTTTGCATATAAGCAAATTTAGTACTATTAGTATTATTATTATTAATGTTATTGTTATTAATATGACGACTAAAAACAACCTTAAAGACTTTGGTGATTTTTATGTCTTCTCCTTTTTTCTCTACTAAAGTGTTAGACCCAATTAATTTAGTTTATTTTCGGTTTCTCAAACATTTTATTTTAAAGCAAATTTTTGTTAAAGATTATTTATATCCAACTCTATAACTCGCTTATGGTTGGTCCTACAAAAGAAATGCAAATAACTATTTTGTATGAAATTTTATCAGCTTTAATTTTTAAAGAAAGATAAAAATTGATAGGAGTAACTGTTTTCGAGATATAAGCAAGAAACCAAAAAACTGTTACCTTAATTAAGCGCATGCATATAAGCAAATTTAGTACCATAAGTATTATTATTATTAATGTTATTGTTATTAATATGACGACTAAAGACGACTTTAAAAATTTTAGTGACTTTTATGTCTCCTCCTTTTTCCTCTACTAAAATGCTAGACCCAATTAATTTAGTTTAATTTCAGTTTTTGAAACATTTTATTTTAAAGCAAATTTTTGTTGAATATTATTAATATCCAACTCTATAACTCGCTTATGGTTGATCCTACAAGAAAAATGCAAATAACTATTTTGTTGCAAATTTTATCAGCTTTATTATTAGTAAAAAGATAAAAATTGATAGGAGTAACTGTTTTCGAGATATAAGCAAGAAACCAAAAAACTCTTACCTTAATTAAGCGCTTGCATATAAGCAAATTTAGTACTATTAGTATTATTATTATTAATGTTATTGTTATTAATATGACGACTAAAAACAACTTTGAAGACTTTGGTGATTTTTATGTCTTCTCCTTTTTTCTCTACTAAAGTGTTAGACCCAATTAATTTAGTTTAATTTCGGTTTTTCAAACATTTTATTTTAAAGCAAATTTTTGTTAAAGATTATTTATATCCAACTCTATAACTTGCCTATGGTTTGTCCTACAGGACATTTGCAAATAACTATTTTGTAGGAAATTTTATCCGCTTTAATTTTGAAAAAAAATAAAATTTGATAGGAGTAACGGTTTTCGAAATATAAGCAAAAAACCAAAGTGAAAACTGTTACAGTTACTGAACAAAAATGTAATACAGTTTTCAATGTTTGAGACAAAGTCGAAGATGCAGCATTTAAAAACGACTCTAAAGACTTCAGTGACTTTTATGTCACCTCCTTTTTCCTCTAATAAATTGTTGGACCCAATAAATTAAGTGTATTTTAAATCACAAGACATTTTCTGTTAAAGCACTTTTTTTTTAAATATTAATTATTTTCAATCATATATCTCGCTTATGGTTAGTCCTACATGAAAAATGCAAATAACTATTTTGTAGGAAATTTTGTCAGCTTTAATTTTAGTGAAGAGATAAAAATTGATAGGAGTAACTGTTTTCGAGATATAAGCAAGAAACCAAACAACTGTTACCTTAATTAAGCGTTTGCATATAAGCAAATTTAGTACTATTAGAATTATTATTATTAATGTTATTGTTATTAATATGACGACTAAAGACGACTCTGAAACCTTTAGTGACTTTTATGTCTTCTCCTTTTTCCTCTACTAAAGTGTTAGACCCAATTAATTTAGTTTAATTTCAGTTATTCAAACATTTTATTTTAAAGCAAATTTTTGTTAAAGAATATTTATATCCAACTCTATAACTCGCTTATGGTTGGTCCTACAAAAGAAATGCGAATAACTATTTTGTAGGAAATTTTATCAGTTTTAATTTTTAAAGAAAGATAAAAATTGATAGGAGTAACTGTTTTCGAGATATAAGCAAGAAACCAAAAACTGTTATCTTAATTAAGCGCTTGTATATAAGCAAATTTAGTACTATTAGTATTATTATTATTAATGTTATTGTTATTAATATGACGACTAAAAACAATTTTGAAGACTGGTGATTTTTATGTCTTCTCCTTTTTTCTCTACTAAAGTGTTAGACCCAATTAATTTAGTTTAATTTCGGTTTTTCAAACATTTTATTTTAAAGCAAATTTTTGTTAAAGATTATTTATATCCAACTCTATAACTCGCCTATGGTTCGTCCTACAGGACATTTGCAAATAACTATTTTGTAGGAAATTTCATCCGCTTTAATTTTGAAAAAAAGATAAAATTTGATAGGAGTAACGGTTTTCGAAATATAAGCAAAAAACCAAAGTGAAAACTGTTACAGTTACTGAACAAAAATGTAATACAGTTTTCAATGTTTGAGACGAAGTCGAAGATGCAGCATTTAAAAACGACTCTAAAGACTTCAGTGACTTTTATGTCACCTCTTTTTTCTTCTAATAAATTGTTGGACCCAATAAATTAAGTGTATTTTAAATCACAAGACATTTTCTGTTATAGCACTTTTTTTTTAAATATTAATTATTTTCAATCATATATCTCGCTTATGGTTAGTCCTACATGAAAAATGCAAATAACTATTTTGTAGGAAATTTTGTCAGCTTTAATTTTAGTGAAGTGATAAAAATTGATAGGAGTAACTGTTTTCGAGATATAAGCAAGAAACCAAACAACTGTTACCTTAATTAAGCGTTTGCATATAAGCAAATTTAGTACTATTAGTATTATTATTATTAATGTTATTGTTATTAATATGACGACTAAAGACGACTCTGAAACCTTTAGTGACTTTTATGTCTTTTCCTTTTTCCTCTACTAAAGTGTTAGACCCAATTAATTTAGTTTAATTTCAGTTATTCAAACATTTTATTTTAAAGCAAATTTTTGTTAAAGAATATTTATATCCAACTCTATAACTCGCCTATGGTTTGTCCTACAGGACATTTGCAAATAACTATTTTGTAGGAAATTTTATCCGCTTTAATTTTGAAAAAAAGATAAAATTTGATAGGAGTAACGGTTTTCGAAATATAAGCAAAAAACCAAAGTGAAAACTGTTACAGTTACTGAACAAAAATGTAATACAGTTTTCAATGTTTGAGACGAAGTCGAAGATGCAGCATTTAAAAACGACTATAAAGACTTCAGTGACTTTTATGTCACCTCCTTTTTCCTCTAATAAATTGTTGGACCCAATAAATTAAGTGTATTTTAAATCACAAGACATTTTCTGTTAAAGCACTTTTTTTTTAAATATTAATTATTTTTAATCATATATCTCGCTTATGGTTAGTCCTACATGAAAAATGCAAATAACTATTTTGTAGGAAATTTTGTCAGCTTTAATTTTAGTGAAGAGATAAAAATTGATAGGAGTAACTGTTTTCGAGATATAAGCAAGAAACCAAACAACTGTTACCTTAATTAAGCGTTTGCATATAAGCAAATTTAGTACTATTAGTATTATTATTATTAATGTTATTGTTATTAATATGACGACTAAAGACGACTCTGAAACCTTTAGTGACTTTTATGTCTTCTCCTTTTTCCTCTACTAAAGTGTTAGACCCAATTAATTTAATTTAATTTCAGTTATTCAAACATTTTATTTTAAAGCAAATTTTTGTTAAAGAATATTTATATCCAACTCTATAACTCGCTTATGGTTGGTCCTACAAAAGGAATGCGAATAACTATTTTGTAGGAAATTTTATCAGTTTTAATTTTTAAAGAAAGATAAAAATTGATAGGAGTAACTGTTTTCGAGATATAAGCAAGAAACCAAAAACTGTTATCTTAATTAAGCCCTTGTATATAAGCAAATTTAGTACTATTAGTATTATTATTATTAATGTTATTGTTATTAATATGACGACTAAAAACAACTTTGAAGACTTTGGTGATTTTTATGTCTTCTCCTTTTTTCTCTACTAAAGTGTTAGACCCAATTAATTTAGTTTAATTTCGGTTTTTCAAACATTTTATTTTAAAGCAAATTTTTGTTAAAGATTATTTATATCCAACTCTATAACTCGCCTATGGTTCGTCCTACAGGACATTTGCAAATAACTATTTTGTAGGAAATTTTATCCGCTTTAATTTTGAAAAAAAGATAAAATTTGATAGGAGTAACGGTTTTCGAAATATAAGCAAAAAACCAAAGTGAAAACTGTTACAGTTACTGAACAAAAATGTAATACAGTTTTCAATGTTTGAGACGAAGTCGAAGATGCAGCATTTAAAAACGACTCTAAAGACTTCAGTGACTTGTATGTCACCTCCTTTTTTCTCTAATAAAGTGTTGGACTCAATAAATTAAGTGTATTTTAAATCACAAGACATTTTCTGTTAAAGCACTTTTTTTTTAAATATTAATTATTTTCAATCATATATCTCGCTTATGGTTAGTCCTACATGAAAAATGCAAATAACTATTTTGTAGAAAATTTTGTCAGCTTTAATTTTAGTAAAGAGATAAAAATTGATAAGAGTAACTGTTTTCGAGATATAAGCAAGAAACCAAACAACTGTTACCTTAATTAAGCGTTTGCATATAAGCAAATTTAGTACTATTAGTATTATCATTATTATTAATGTTATTGCTATTAATATGACGACTAAAAACAACTTTGAAGACTTTGGTGATTTTTATGTTTTCTCCTTTTTTCTCTACTAAAGTGTTAGACCCAATTAATTTAGTTTAATTTCGGTTTTTCAAACATTTTATTTTAAAGCAAATTTTTGTTAAAGATTATTTATATCCAACTCTATAACTCGCTTATGGTTGGTCCTACAAAAGAAATGCAAATAACTATTTTGTATGAAATTTTATCAGCTTTAATTTTTAAAGAAAGATAAAAATTGATAGGAGTAACTGTTTTCGAGATATAAGCAAGAAACCAAAAAACTGTTACCTTAATTAAGCGCATGCATATAAGCAAATTTAGTACTATAATTATTATTATTATTAATGTTATTGTTATTAATATGACGACTAAAGACGACTCTGAAAACTTTAGTGACTTTTATGTCTCCTCCTTTTTCCTCTACTAAAATGCTAGACCCAATTAATTTAGTTTAATTTCAGTTTTTCAAACATTTTATTTTAAAGCAAATTTTTGTTAAAAATTATTTATATCCAACTCTATAACTCGCCTATGGTTTGTCCTACAGGAAATTTGCAAATAACTATTTTGTAGGAAATTTTGTCAGCTTTAATTTTAGTAAAGAGATAAAAATTGATAAGAGTAACTGTTTTCGAGATATAAGCAAGAAACCAAACAACTGTTACCTTAATTAAGCGTTTGCATATAAGCAAATTTAGTACTATTAGAATTATTATTATTAATGTTATTGTTATTAATATGACGACTAAAGACGACTCTGAAACCTTTAGTGACTTTTATGTCTTCTCCTTTTTCCTCTACTAAAGTGTTAGACCCAATTAATTTAGTTTAATTTCAGTTATTCAAACATTTTATTTTAAAGCAAATTTTTGTTAAAGAATATTTATATCCAACTCTATAACTCGCTTATGGTTGGTCCTACAAAAGAAATGCGAATAACTATTTTGTAGGAAATTTTATCAGTTTTAATTTTTAAAGAAAGATAAAAATTGATAGGAGTAACTGTTTTCGAGATATAAGCAAGAAACCAAAAACTGTTATCTTAATTAAGCGCTTGTATATAAGCAAATTTAGTACTATTAGTATTATTATTATTAATGTTATTGTTATTAATATGACGACTAAAAACAATTTTGAAGACTTTGGTGATTTTTATGTCTTCTCCTTTTTTCTCTACTAAAGTGTTAGACCCAATTAATTTAGTTTAATTTCGGTTTTTCAAACATTTTATTTTAAAGCAAATTTTTGTTAAAGATTATTTATATCCAACTCTATAACTCGCCTATGGTTCGTCCTACAGGACATTTGCAAATAACTATTTTGTAGGAAATTTTATCCGCTTTAATTTTGAAAAAAAGATAAAATTTGATAGGAGTAACGGTTTTCGAAATATAAGCAAAAAACCAAAGTGAAAACTGTTACAGTTACTGAACAAAAATGTAATACAGTTTTCAATGTTTGAGACGAAGTCGAAGATGCAGCATTTAAAAACGACTCTAAAGACTTCAGTGACTTTTATGTCACCTCTTTTTTCTTCTAATAAATTGTTGGACCCAATAAATTAAGTGTATTTTGAATCACAAGACATTTTCTGTTATAGCACTTTTTTTTTAAATATTAATTATTTTCAATCATATATCTCGCTTATGGTTAGTCCTACATGAAAAATGCAAATAACTATTTTGTAGGAAATTTTGTCAGCTTTAATTTTAGTGAAGTGATAAAAATTGATAGGAGTAACTGTTTTCGAGATATAAGCAAGAAACCAAACAACTGTTACCTTAATTAAGCGTTTGCATATAAGCAAATTTAGTACTATTAGTATTATTATTATTAATGTTATTGTTATTAATATGACGACTAAAGACGACTCTGAAACCTTTAGTGACTTTTATGTCTTCTCCTTTTTCCTCTACTAAAGTGTTAGACCCAATTAATTTAGTTTAATTTCAGTTATTCAAACATTTTATTTTAAAGCAAATTTTTGTTAAAGAATATTTATATCCAACTCTATAACTCGCCTATGGTTTGTCCTACAGGACATTTGCAAATAACTATTTTGTAGGAAATTTTATCCGCTTTAATTTTGAAAAAAAGATAAAATTTGATAGGAGTAACGGTTTTCGAAATATAAGCAAAAAACCAAAGTGAAAACTGTTACAGTTACTGAACAAAAATGTAATACAGTTTTCAATGTTTGAGACGAAGTCGAAGATGCAGCATTTAAAAACGACTATAAAGACTTCAGTGACTTTTATGTCACCTCCTTTTTCCTCTAATAAATTGTTGGACCCAATAAATTAAGTGTATTTTAAATCACAAGACATTTTCTGTTAAAGCACTTTTTTTTTAAATATTAATTATTTTCAATCATATATCTCGCTTATGGTTAGTCCTACATGAAAAATGCAAATAACTATTTTGTAGGAAATTTTGTCAGCTTTAATTTTAGTGAAGAGATAAAAATTGATAGGAGTAACTGTTTTCGAGATATAAGCAAGAAACCAAACAACTGTTACCTTAATTAAGCGTTTGCATATAAGCAAATTTAGTACTATTAGTATTATTATTATTAATGTTATTGTTATTAATATGACGACTAAAGACGACTCTGAAACTTTTAGTGACTTTTATGTCTTCTCCTTTTTCCTCTACTAAAGTGTTAGACCCAATTAATTTAATTTAATTTCAGTTATTCAAACATTTTATTTTAAAGCAAATTTTTGTTAAAGAATATTTATATCCAACTCTATAACTCGCTTATGGTTGGTCCTACAAAAGAAATGCGAATAACTATTTTGTAGGAAATTTTATCAGTTTTAATTTTTAAAGAAAGATAAAAATTGATAGGAGTAACTGTTTTCGAGATATAAGCAAGAAACCAAAAACTGTTATCTTAATTAAGCCCTTGTATATAAGCAAATTTAGTACTATTAGTATTATTATTATTAATGTTATTGTTATTAATATGACGACTAAAAACAACTTTGAAGACTTTGGTGATTTTTATGTCTTCTCCTTTTTTCTCTACTAAAGTGTTAGACCCAATTAATTTAGTTTAATTTCGGTTTTTCAAACATTTTATTTTAAAGCAAATTTTTGTTAAAGATTATTTATATCCAACTCTATAACTCGCCTATGGTTCGTCCTACAGGACATTTGCAAATAACTATTTTGTAGGAAATTTTATCCGCTTTAATTTTGAAAAAAAGATAAAATTTGATAGGAGTAACGGTTTTCGAAATATAAGCAAAAAACCAAAGTGAAAACTGTTACAGTTACTGAACAAAAATGTAATACAGTTTTCAATGTTTGAGACGAAGTCGAAGATGCAGCATTTAAAAACGACTCTAAAGACTTCAGTGACTTGTATGTCACCTCCTTTTTTCTCTAATAAAGTGTTGGACTCAATAAATTAAGTGTATTTTAAATCACAAGACATTTTCTGTTAAAGCACTTTTTTTTTAAATATTAATTATTTTCAATCATATATCTCGCTTATGGTTAGTCCTACATAAAAAATGCAAATAACTATTTTGTAGAAAATTTTGTCAGCTTTAATTTTAGTAAAGAGATAAAAATTGATAAGAGTAACTGTTTTCGAGATATAAGCAAGAAACCAAACAACTGTTACCTTAATTAAGCGTTTGCATATAAGCAAATTTAGTACTATTAGTATTATTATTATTATTAATGTTATTGCTATTAATATGACGACTAAAAACAACTTTGAAGACTTTGGTGATTTTTATGTTTTCTCCTTTTTTCTCTACTAAAGTGTTAGACCCAATTAATTTAGTTTAATTTCGGTTTTTCAAACATTTTATTTTAAAGCAAATTTTTGTTAAAGATTATTTATATCCAACTCTATAACTCGCTTATGGTTGGTCCTACAAAAGAAATGCAAATAACTATTTTGTATGAAATTTTATCAGCTTTAATTTTTAAAGAAAGATAAAAATTGATAGGAGTAACTGTTTTCGAGATATAAGCAAGAAACCAAAAAACTGTTACCTTAATTAAGCGCATGCATATAAGCAAATTTAGTACTATAATTATTATTATTATTAATGTTATTGCTATTAATATGACGACTAAAGACGACTCTGAAAACTTTAGTGACTTTTATGTCTCCTCCTTTTTCCTCTACTAAAATGCTAGACCCAATTAATTTAGTTTAATTTCAGTTTTTCAAACATTTTATTTTAAAGCAAATTTTTGTTAAAAATTATTTATATCCAACTCTATAACTCGCCTATGGTTTGTCCTACAGGAAATTTGCAAATAACTATTTTGTAGGAAATTTTATCCGCTTTAATTTTGAAAAAAAGATAAAATTTGATAGGAGTGACGGTTTTCGAAATATAAGCAAAAAACCAAAGTGAAAACTGTTACAGTTACTGAACAAAAATGTAATACAGTTTTCAATGTTTGAGACGAAGTCGAAGATGCAGCATTTAAAAACGACTCTAAAGACTTCAGTGACTTGTATGTCACCTCCTTTTTCCTCTAATAAAGTGTTGGACTCAATAAATTAAGTGTATTTTAAATCACAAGACATTTTCTGTTAAAGCACTTTTTTTTTAAATATTAATTATTTTCAATCATATATCTCGCTTATGGTTAGTCCTACATGAAAAATGCAAATAACTATTTTGTAGGAAATTTTGTCAGCTTTAATTTTAGTAAAGAGATAAAAATTAATAAGAGTAACTGTTTTCGAGATATAAGCAAGAAACCAAACAACTGTTACCTTAATTAAGCGTTTGCATATAAGCAAATTTAGTACTATTAGTATTATTATTATTAATGTTATTGTTATTAATATGACCACTAAAAACAACTTTGAAGACTTTGGTGATTTTTATGTTTTCTCCTTTTTTCTCTACTAAAGTGTTAGACCCAATTAATTTAGTTTAATTTCGGTTTTTCAAACATTTTATTTTAAAGCAAATTTTTGTTAAAGATTATTTATATCCAACTCTATAACTCGCCTATGGTTCGTCCTACAGGACATTTGCAAATAACTATTTTGTAGGAAATTTTATCCGCTTTAATTTTGAAAAAAAGATAAAATTTGATAGGAGTAACGGTTTTCGAAATATAAGCAAAAAACCAAAGTGAAAACTGTTACAGTTACTGAACAAAAATGTAATACAGTTTTCAATGTTTGAGACGAAGTCGAAGATGCAGCATTTAAAAACGACTCTAAAGACTTCAGTGACTTGTATGTCACCTCTTTTTTCCTCTAATAAAGTGTTGGACTCAATAAATTAAGTGTATTTTAAATCACAAGACATTTTCTGTTAAAGCACTTTTTTTTTAAATATTAATTATTTTCAATCATATATCTCGCTTATGGTTAGTCCTACATGAAAAATGCAAATAACTATTTTGTAGGAAATTTTGTCAGCTTTAATTTTAGTGAAGAGATAAAAATTGATAGGAGTAACTGTTTTCGAGATATAAGCAAGAAACCAAACAACTGTTACCTTAATTAAGCGTTTGCATATAAGCAAATTTAGTACTATTAGTATTATTATTATTAATGTTATTGTTATTAATATGACGACTAAAGACGACTCTGAAACCTTTAGTGACTTTTATGTCTTCTCCTTTTTCCTCTACTAAAGTGTTAGACCCAATTAATTTAGTTTAATTTCAGTTATTCAAACATTTTATTTTAAAGCAAATTTTTGTTAAAGAATATTTATATCCAACTCTATAACTCGCTTATGGTTAGTCCTACAAAAGAAATGCGAATAACTATTTTGTAGGAAATTTTATCAGTTTTAATTTTTAAAGAAAGATAAAAATTGATAGGAGTAACTGTTTTCGAGATATAAGCAAGAAACCAAAAACGGTTATCTTAATTAAGCGCTTGTATATAAGCAAATTTAGTACTATTAGTATTATTATTATTAATGTTATTGTTATTAAAATGACGACTAATAACAATTTTGAAGACTTTGGTGATTTTTATGTCTTCTCCTTTTTTCTCTACTAAAGTGTTAGACCCAATTAATTTAGTTTAATTTCGGTTTTTCAAACATTTTATTTTAAAGCAAATTTTTGTTAAAGATTATTTATATCCAACTCTATAACTCGCCTATGGTTCGTCCTACAGGACATTTGCAAATAACTATTTTGTAGGAAATTTTATCCGCTTTAATGTTGAAAAAAAGATAAAATTTGATAGGAGTAACGGTTTTCGAAATATAAGCAAAAAACCAAAGTGAAAACTGTTACAGTTACTGAACAAAAATGTAATACAGTTTTCAATGTTTGAGACGAAGTCGAAGATGCAGCATTTAAAAACGACTCTAAAGACTTCAGTGACTTTTATGTCACCTCTTTTTTCTTCTAATAAATTGTTGGACCCAATAAATTAAGTGTATTTTAAATCACAAGACATTTTCTGTTATAGCACTTTTTTTTTAAATATTAATTATTTTCAATCATATATCTCGCTTATGGTTAGTCCTACATGAAAAATGCAAATAATTATTTTGTAGGAAATTTTGTCAGCTTTAATTTTAGTGAAGAGATAAAAATTGATAGGAGTAACTGTTTTCGAGATATAAGCAAGAAACCAAACAACTGTTACCTTAATTAAGCGTTTGCATATAAGCAAATTTAGTACTATTAGTATTATTATTATTAATGTTATTGTTATTAATATGACGACTAAAGACGACTCTGAAATCTTTAGTGACTTTTATGTCTTCTCCTTTTTCCTCTACTAAAGTGTTAGACCCAATTAATTTAGTTTAATTTCAGTTATTCAAACATTTTATTTTAAAGCAAATTTTTGTTAAAGAATATTTATATCCAACTCTATAACTCGCCTATGGTTTGTCCTACAGGACATTTGCAAATAACTATTTTGTAGGAAATTTTATCCGCTTTAATTTTGAAAAAAAGATAAAATTTGATAGGAGTAACGGTTTTCGAAATATAAGCAAAAAACCAAAGTGAAAACTGTTACAGTTACTGAACAAAAATGTAATACAGTTTTCAATGTTTGAGACGAAGTCGAAGATGCAGCATTTAAAAACGACTCTAAAGACTTCAGTGACTTTTATGTCACCTCCTTTTTCCTCTAATAAATTGTTGGACCCAATAAATTAAGTGTATTTTAAATCACAAGACATTTTCTGTTAAAGCACTTTTTTTTTAAATATTAATTATTTTCAATCATATATCTCGCTTATGGTTAGTCCTACATGAAAAATGCAAATAACTATTTTGTAGGAAATTTTGTTAGCTTTAATTTTACTGAAGAGATAAAAATTGATAGGAGTAACTGTTTTCGAGATATAAGCAAGAAACCAAACAACTGTTACCTTAATTAAGCGTATGCATATAAGCAAATTTAGTACTATTAGTATTATTATTATTAATGTTATTGTTATTAATATGACGACTAAAGACGACTCTGAAACCTTTAGTGACTTTTATGTCTTCTCCTTTTTCCTCTACTAAAGTGTTAGACCCAATTAATTTAGTTTAATTTCAGTTATTCAAACATTTTATTTTAAAGCAAATTTTTGTTAAAGAATATTTATATCCAACTCTATAACTCGCTTATGGTTGGTCCTACAAAAGAAATGCGAATAACTATTTTGTAGGAAATTTTATCAGTTTTAATTTTTAAAGAAAGATAAAAATTGATAGGAGTAACTGTTTTCGAGATATAAGCAAGAAACCAAAAACTGTTATCTTAATTAAGCGCTTGTATATAAGCAAATTTAGTACTATTAGTATTATTATTATTAATGTTATTGTTATTAATATGACGACTAAAAACAACTTTGAAGACTTTGGTAATTTTTATGTCTTTTCCTTTTTTCTCTACTAAAGTGTTAGACCCAATTAATTTAGTTTAATTTCGGTTTTTCAAACATTTTATTTTAAAGCAAATTTTTGTTAAAGATTATTTATATCCAACTCTATAACTCGCCTATGGTTCGTCCTACAGGACATTTGCAAATAACTATTTTGTAGGAAATTTTATCCGCTTTAATTTTGAAAAAAAGATAAAATTTGATAGGAGTAACGGTTTTCGAAATATAAGCAAAAAACCAAAGTGAAAACTGTTACAGTTACTGAACAAAAATGTAATACAGTTTTCAATGTTTGAGACGAAGTCGAAGATGCAGCATTTAAAAACGACTCTAAAGACTTCAGTGACTTGTATGTCACCTCCTTTTTCCTCTAATAAAGTGTTGGACTCAATAAATTAAGTGTATTTTAAATCACAAGACATTTTCTGTTAAAGCACTTTTTTTTTAAATATTAATTATTTTCAATCATATATCTCGCTTATGATTAGTCCTACATGAAAAATGCAAATAACTATTTTGTAGGAAATTTTGTCAGCTTTAATTTTAGTAAAGAGATAAAAATTGATAAGAGTAACTGTTTTCGAGATATAAGCAAGAAACCAAACAACTGTTACCTTAATTAAGCGTTGGCATATAAGCAAATTTAGTACTATTAGTATTATTATTATTAATGTTATTGCTATTAATATGACGACTAAAAACAACTTTGAAGACTTTGGTGATTTTTATGTTTTCTCCTTTTTTCTCTACTAAAGTGTTAGACCCAATTAATTTAGTTTAATTTCGGTTTTTCAAACATTTTATTTTAAAGCAAATTTTTGTTAAAGATTATTTATATCCAACTCTATAACTCGCTTATGTTTGGTCCTACAAAAGAAATGCAAATAACTATTTTGTATGAAATTTTATCAGCTTTAATTTTTAAAGAAAGATAAAAATTGATAGGAGTAACTGTTTTCGAGATATAAGCAAGAAACCAAAAAACTGTTACCTTAATTAAGCGCATGCATATAAGCAAATTTAGTACTATAAGTATTATTATTATTAATGTTATTGTTATTAATATGACGACTAAAGACGACTCTGAAAACTTTAGTGACTTTTATGTCTCCTCCTTTTTCCTCTACTAAAATGCTAGACCCAATTAATTTAGTTTAATTTCAGTTTTTCAAACATTTTATTTTAAAGCAAATTTTTGTTAAAAATTATTTATATCCAACTCTATAACTCGCCTATGGTTCGTCCTACAGGAAATTTGCAAATAACTATTTTGTAGGAAATTTTATCCGCTTTAATTTTGAAAAAAAGATAAAATTTGATAGGAGTAACGGTTTTCGAAATATAAGCAAAAAACCAAAGTGAAAACTGTTACAGTTACTGAACAAAAATGTAATACAGTTTTCAATGTTTGAGACGAAGTCGAAGATGCAGCATTTAAAAACGACTCTAAAGACTTCAGTGACTTGTATGTCACCTCCTTTTTCCTCTAATAAAGTGTTGGACTCAATAAATTAAGTGTATTTTAAATCACAAGACATTTTCTGTTAAAGCACTTTTTTTTTAAATATTAATTATTTTCAATCATATATCTCGCTTATGGTTAGTCCTACATGAAAAATGCAAATAACTATTTTGTAGGAAATTTTGTCGGCTTTAATTTTAGTAAAGAGATAAAAATTGATAAGAGTAACTGTTTTCGAGATATAAGCAAGAAACCAAACAACTGTTACCTTAATTAAGCGTTTGCATATAAGCAAATTTAGTACTATTAGTATTATTATTATTAATGTTATTGTTATTAATATGACGACTAAAAACAACTTTGAAGACTTTGGTGATTTTTATGTTTTCTCCTTTTTTCTCTACTAAAGTGTTAGACCCAATTAATTTAGTTTAATTTCGGTTTTTCAAACATTTTATTTTAAAGCAAATTTTTGTTAAAGATTATTTATATCCAACTCTATAACTCGCCTATGGTTCGTCCGACAGGACATTTGCAAATAACTATTTTGTAGGAAATTTTATCCGCTTTAATTTTGAAAAAAAGATAAAATTTGATAGGAGTAACGGTTTTCGAAATATAAGCAAAAAACCAAAGTGAAAACTGTTACAGTTACTGAACAAAAATGTAATACAGTTTTCAATGTTTGAGACGAAGTCGAAGATGCAGCATTTAAAAACGACTCTAAAGACTTCAGTGACTTGTATGTCACCTCCTTTTTCCTCTAATAAAGTGTTGGACTCAATAAATTAAGTGTATTTTAAATCACAAGACATTTTCTGTTAAAGCACTTTTTTTTTAAATATTAATTATTTTCAATCATATATCTCGCTTATGGTTAGTCCTACATGAAAAATGCAAATAACTATTTTGTAGGAAATTTTATCAGCTTTAATTTTAGTGAAGAGATAAAAATTGACAGGAGTAACTGTTTTCGAGATATAAGCAAGAAACCAAACAACTGTTACCTTAATTAAGCGTTTGCATATAAGCAAATTTAGTACTATTAGTATTATTATTATTAATGTTATTGTTATTAATATGACGACTAAAGACGACTTTGAAACCTTTAGTGACTTTTATGTCTTCTCCTTTTTCCTCTACTAAAGTGTTAGACCCAATTAATTTAGTTTAATTTCAGTTATTCAAACATTTTATTTTAAAGCAAATTTTTGTTAAAGAATATTTATATCCAACTCTATAACTCGCTTATGGTTGATCCTACAAAAGAAATGCGAATAACTATTTTGTAGGAAATTTTATCAGTTTTAATTTTTAAAGAAAGATAAAAATTGATAGGAGTAACTGTTTTCGAGATATAAGCAAGAAACCAAACAACTGTTACCTTAATTAAGCGTTTGCATATAAGCAAATTTAGTACTATTAGTATTATTATTATTAATGTTATTGTTATTAATATGACGACTAAAGACGACTCTGAAACCTTTAGTGACTTTTATGTTTTCTCCTCTTTTCTCTACTAAAGTGTTAGACCCAATTAATTTAGTTTAATTTCGGTTTTTCAAACATTTTATTTTAAAGCAAATTTTTGTTAAAGATTATTTATATCCAACTCTATAACTCGCCTATGGTTCGTCCTACAGGACATTTGCAAATAACTATTTTGTAGGAAATTTTATCCGCTTTAATTTTGAAAAAAAGATAAAATTTGATAGGAGTAACGGTTTTCGAAATATAAGCAAAAAACCAAAGTGAAAACTGTTACAGTTACTGAACAAAAATGTAATACAGTTTTCAATGTTTGAGACGAAGTCGAAGATGCAGCATTTAAAAACGACTCTAAAGACTTCAGTGACTTGTATGTCACCTCCTTTTTCCTCTAATAAAGTGTTGGACTCAATAAATTAAGTGTATTTTAAATCACAAGACATTTTCTGTTAAAGCACTTTTTTTTTAAATATTAATTATTTTCAATCATATATCTCGCTTATGGTTAGTCCTACATGAAAAATGCAAATAACTATTTTGTAGGAAATTTTGTCAGCTTTAATTTTAGTAAAGAGATAAAAATTGATAAGAGTAACTGTTTTCGAGATATAAGCAAGAAACCAAACAACTGTTACCTTAATTAAGCGTTTGCATATAAGCAAATTTAGTACTATTAGTATTATTATTATTAATGTTATTGCTATTAATATGACGACTAAAAACAACTTTGAAGACTTTGGTGATTTTTATGTTTTCTCCTTTTTTCTCTACTAAAGTGTTAGACCCAATTAATTTAGTTTAATTTCGGTTTTTCAAACATTTTATTTTAAAGCAAATTTTTGTTAAAGATTATTTATATCCAACTCTATAACTCGCCTATGGTTCGTCCTACAGGACATTTGCAAATAACTATTTTGTAGGAAATTTTATCCGCTTTAATTTTGAAAAAAAGATAAAATTTGATAGGAGTAACGGTTTTCGAAATATAAGCAAAAAACCAAAGTGAAAACTGTTACAGTTACTGAACAAAAATGTAATACAGTTTTCAATGTTTGAGACGAAGTCGAAGATGCAGCATTTAAAAACGACTCTAAAGACTTCAGTGACTTGTATGTCACCTCCTTTTTCCTCTAATAAAGTGTTGGACTCAATAAATTAAGTGTATTTTAAATCACAAGACATTTTCTGTTAAAGCACTTTTTTTTTAAATATTAATTATTTTCAATCATATATCTCGCTTATGGTTAGTCCTACATGAAAAATGCAAATAACTATTTTGTAGGAAATTTTGTCAGCTTTAATTTTAGTAAAGAGATAAAAATTGATAAGAGTAACTGTTTTCGAGATATAAGCAAGAAACCAAACAACTGTTACCTTAATTAAGCGTTTGCATATAAGCAAATTTAGTACTATTAGTATTATTATTATTAATGTTATTGTTATTAATATGACGACTAAAAACAACTTTGAAGACTTTGGTGATTTTTATGTTTTCTCCTTTTTTCTCTACTAAAGTGTTAGACCCAATTAATTTAGTTTAATTTCGGTTTTTCAAACATTTTATTTTAAAGCAAATTTTTGTTAAAGATTATTTATATCCAACTCTATAACTCGCTTATGGTTGGTCCTACAAAAGAAATGCAAATAACTATTTTGTATGAAATTTTATCAGCTTTAATTTTTAAAGTAAAATAAAAATTGATAGGAGTAACTGTTTTCGAGATATAAGCAAGAAACCAAAAAACTGTTACCTTAATTAAGCGCATGCATATAAGCAAATTTAGTACTATAAGTATTATTATTATTAATGTTATTGTTATTAATATGACTACTAAAGACGACTCTGAAAACTTTAGTGACTTTTATGTCTCCTCCTTTTTCCTCTACTAAAATGCTAGACCCAATTAATTTAGTTTAATTTCAGTTTTTCAAACATTTTATTTTAAAGCAAAGTTTTGTTAAAAATTATTTATATCCAACTCTATAACTCGCCTATGGTTCGTCCTACAGGAAATTTGCAAATAACTATTTTGTAGGAAATTTTATCCGCTTTAATTTTGAAAAAAAGATAAAATTTGATAGGAGTAACGGTTTTCGAGATATAAGCAAAAAACCAAAGTGAAAACTGTTACAGTTACTGAACAAAAATGTAATACAGTTTTCAATGTTTGAGACGAAGTTGAAGATGCAGCATTTAAAAACGACTCTAAAGACTTCAGTGACTTTTATGTCACCTCCTTTTTCCTCTAATAAAGTGTTAGACCCAATAAATTAAGTGTATTTTAAATCACAAGACATTTTCTGTAAAAGCACTTTTTTTTTTAATATTAATTATTTTCAAACATATATCTCGCTTATGGTTAGTTCTACATGAAAAATGCAAATAACTATTTTGTAGGAAATTTTGTCAGCTTTAATTTTAGTAAAAAGATAAAAATTGATAGGAGTAACTGTTTTCGAGATATAAGCAAGAAACCAAAAAACTGTGATTTAAAATACACTTAATTTATTGGGTCCAATACTTTATTAGAAGAAAAAGGAGGTGACATAAAAGTCACTGAAGTCTTCAGAGTCGTTTTTAAATGCTGCATTTTTGTCTTCGTCTCAAACATTAAAAACTGAATTACATTTTTGTTCAGTAACAGTTAGAGTTTTCTTATTGCTTTTTTGCTTATATCTCGAAAACAGTTACTCCTATCAATTTTTATCTTTTTTTTAAAATTAAAGCTGATAAAATTTGCTACAAAATAGTTATTTGCATTTTTCTTGTAGGACCAACCATAAGCGAGTTATAGAGTTAGATATAAATAATATTTAACAAAAATTTGCTTTAAAATAAAATGTTTGAATAACTGAAATTAAACTAAATTAATTGTGTCTAACACTTTAGTAGAGGAAAAAGGAGAAGACATAAAAGTTACTAAAGGTTTCAGAGTCGTCTTTAGTCGTCATATTAATAACAATAACATTAATAATAATAATACTAATAGTACAAAATTTGCTTATATGCAAACGCTTAATTAAGGTAACAGTTTTTTGGTTTCTTGCTTATATCTCGAAATCAGTTACTCCTATCAATTTTTATCTTTTTACTAAAATTAAAGCTGATAAAATTTCCTACAAAATAGTTATTTCCATTTTTTATGTAGGACTAACCATAAGCGAGATATAAGTATGAAAATAATTAATATTTAAAAAAAAGTGCTTTAACAGAAAATGTTTTGTGATTTAAAATTCACTTAATTTATTGGATCCAATACTTTATTAGAAGAAAAAGGAGGTGACATAAAAATCACTGAAGTCTTCAGAGTCGTTTTTAAATGCTGCATTTTCGACTTCGTCTCAAACATTGAAAACTGAATTACATTTTTGTTCAGTAACTGTAACAGTTTTCACTTTGGTTTTTTGCTTATATCTCGAAAACCGTTATTCCTATCAAATTTTATCTTTTTTTCAAAATTAAAGCTGAAAAAATTTCCTACAAAATAGTTATTTGCGAATTTCCTGTAGGACCAACCATAGGCGAGTTATAGAGTTGGATATAAATAATATTTAACAAAAATTTGCTTTAAAATAAAATGTTTGAAAAACCGAAATTAAACTAAATTAATTGGATCTAACACTTTAGTAGAGGAAAAAGGAGAAGACATAAAAGTCACCAAAGTCTTCAGAGACGTTTTTAATTGTCATATTAAAAACAATAACATTAATAATAATAATACTAATAGTACAAAATTTGCTTATATGCAAGCGCTTAATTAAGGTAACAGTTTTTTGGTTTCTTGCTTATATCTCAAAAACAGTTACTCCTATCAATTTTTATCTTTTTACTAAAATTAAAGCTGATAAAATTTCCTACAAAATAGTTATTTGCATTTTTTATGTAGGACTAACCATAAGCGAGATATAAGAATGAAAATAATTAATATTTAAAAAAAAGTGCTTTAACAGAAAATGTCTTGTGATTTAAAATACACTTAATTTATTGGATCCAATACTTTATTAGAAGAAAAAGGAGGTGACATAAAAATC
>NC_087400.1:15160711-15170711 GCF_031307605.1 Tribolium castaneum
TAAAAACTTTAAATTTCGTCTTAAAGAAATAATTTACGTAATAGTCTTGACCAGCACTGTTAATTTCAAGCGATTTTATGATTGGAAACGAATGAACTTTTATGGGGCAGATGCAAAACCACATATTACCATATAAAGCGTTGTTTTAAAGCAAAGTATTACGTTTTGCAACAAGAAATTTTACGTCAAAGAAACTGAAAATTTCGTATCCATGCACAAATATCGAATTATGTATCATTTTAGGCAAATACAGCTATTTTTAAACGATTCCTTGCTATAAACAAGAAAAATTTTATCAAACATATTGAAAACGTTTTATTCTCGAAAATAAGAGCAAATTATGTATCAGTTTTAACAAAAGCGGATTACTCTGTTTGATTCTATGCTTAGAGTAGAGTAAACTACTATAAAACGTAATGAAAACTCTATATTCAAGCTCAAAAGAACAAATTACGTTATAGTTTTGACAAAAAAAAATATTTCGGACGATTACATTCTTCGAAGTTAGCAAACTTTAATTAAACAAGTGCAAAAGCTAATACTTTGCTTTAAAATAACGATTTATGTGGTAATATGGTGTTTTGCATCTGTCCTATAAAAGTTTACTCGTTTCGCTCCATTGAATCATTCGAAATAAATTATTTTGCCACAACAACAACGAAAATAATTTGTTTTTGTTTAAACTGTAACTTAAGTAGTTTTTATAAAACGAACTAAGACGTTTGGCATCTGTTTAGTGAAAGTTTTCTCGTTTGGGGGCATAAAATCGTTTGAAATTAACAGTTCTGGTCAAAACTATAACGTAAATTATTTCTTTGAGACGAAATTTAAAAATTTTCATTAAGTTTTATGCAAGTTTGCCCTATTCTAAGCAAAGGAGTAATCAGGATAAACTGCTTTTATCCAAAGTAATACATAATTTGCAGTTTTGAGCCAGAATAAGACGTTTTTAATCTTTTTAATGTAAGTTTTCGTGTTCAAAACAAAGGATCGTCTAAAATAAGCAGTTTCTGTCCAAACTGAAACGTAATTTGATTTTCTGTGCCTGAATAAGAGGTTTTCAGTTACTTTGATGTAAGGTTTCTTGTTTGTAACAATGAATAAACGAAAATAATTGGTTTTAATCCAAACTGTGACATAAATCGTTTTTCAAAGGCGAAATCAGACGTTTTGCCTCTGTTTAGTGAAAGTATACTGGTTTCAAAGCATAGAATCGTTTGAAATTAACAGTTCTCGTCAAGACTATAACGCAAATCTTTTGTTTTGTGCTAAAATAAGACGTTTTTAGTCTGTTTGATATGTTTTCTTGTTCAAAGCAAAATATTGTCGAAAATCAACCGTTTTTGTCTAAATAATGTTAGGTTTGCTGCTTCAAACAAAGAATCAACGAAAATACTTGGTTTTAATACAAACTGCAATATAAAATCATTATAGGACAAAACATGATGTTTGGCATCTGTTTAATAAAAATTTACACTTTTGGAAGCATAGAATCATTTCAAATAAGCTATTCTCGTCATAACTATAATGTAATTAGTATTTTGTGCCAAAATACTGCGTTTTTGTTAGGATTAATAACAATTTAGTCTATTTTAGCAATGAAACGAATAGGATTAGCTGCCTTTATACAAAGTGATACATAAATTGCTCTTTTATGCCGGATTTATACGTTTTTAGTCTGTTCGATGTAAGTTTTCTTGTTCAAAGCAAAAGATCGTCTAAAATAAGCCGTTTTTGTTTGAACTGATGAACAATTCGGAGTAAGAGTCAACAAAAATAATTTGTTTTAATCCAAACTGATACTTTTTGTTTCTATAAGAGTCCTATAAGAGTCCGAGATACGCCGTTCTCGTCAAGTCTATAACGTAATTCGTTTTTTTGTGTCAGAATATGTGGCTTTAGTTACGCTTTATAAAAGTTTGCTCTTATGTAAACAAAGGAACAAACAGGATAAACTGCTTCTATTTAAAGTGATACATAATAAGCTCTTTTGTGACAGAATACGTTTTCTGTCTGTTTAATATAAGTTTTTAATAATAATAATAGTAATAATAATAATAATAATAATAATAATAATAATAATAATAATAATAATAATAATGATAATAACAATAATAATAATAATAATAATAATAGTAATGGAAGTAAGCTTAGTTTTCTAAGCAAAAATGAAGCTTGTTTTGTGTGTTATATGAGCGTTTTCTCATTTCTATGCAAGAGATCATCTGTGATCTGTGTTTTTAGGCAAGAAATTGTCTAAAATTAATAACTCATTTCAAAACTGGTATAAAAACATTTACTATACAAAAGTTATAATCGGTTTTTAATACTAATAAAATTAATAGTAATAATAATAATAATAATAATAATAATAATAATAATAATAATAATAATAATAATAATAATAATAATATTAATAATAATAATAATAATAATACTTTTAATAAGGAAAAATGAAGCTTATTTTGTGTGTTACATGAGCGTTTTCTCATTTCTATGCAAGAGATCATCTGTGATCTGTGTTTTTAGGCAAGAAATTGTCTAAAATTAATAACTCATTTCAAAACTGGTATAAAAACATTTACTATACAAAAGTTATAATCGGTTTTTAATACTAATAATATTAATAGTAATAATAATAATAATAATAATAATAATAATAATAATAATAATAATAATAATAATAATAATAATTATACTAATAATAAAAGTAATAGTAATAATAATAATAATAAAAATAATAATAATAGTAGTAATAAAAGTAAGCTTAGTTTTCTAAGCAAAAATAAAGCTTATTTTGTGTGTTATATGAGCGTTTTCTCATTTCTATGCAAGAGATCATCTGTGATCTGTGTTTTTAGGCAAGAAATTGTCTAAAATTAATAACTCATTTTAAAACTGCTATAAAAACATTTACTATACAAAAGTTAATAAAAATAATAATAATAATAATAGTAATAAAAATAATAATAATAATACTTTTAATAAGAAAAAATGAAGTTTATTTTGTGAGTTAAATGAGCGTTTTCTCATTTCTATGTAAAAGATCATGTGTGATCTGTGTTTTTAGGCAATCTAAGCCATTTTATAGTTTTTAGGCAAGAAATTGTCTAAAATTAATCACTCATTTTAAAACTGGTATAAAAACATTTACTATACAAATGTTATAATCGGTTTTTAATAATAATAATAATAATAATAATAATAATAATAATAATAATAATAATAATAATAATAATAATAATAATAATAATAATAATAATAATAATAATAATAATAATAATAATAATAATAATAATAATACTTATAATAATGAATTTCTTTTTAAATTAAGGCTTAGTTTTTCTAAGCAAAAATGAAACTTATTTTGTGTGTTATATGAGCGTATTCTCATTTCTGTGCAAGAGATCATCTGTGATCTGTGTTTTTAGGCAAGAAATTGTCTAAAATTAATAACTCATTTTAAAACTGGTATAAAAACATTTACTATACAAAAGTTAATAATAATAGTAATAATAATAACACTAATAATAATAATAATAATAATAATAATAATAATAGTAATAGTAATAAAAGTAATAATAATAATAATAATACTTTTAATAAGGAAAAATGAAGTTTATTTTGTGTGTTACATGAGCGTTTTCTCATTTCTATGCAAAAGATCATGTGTGATCTGTGTTTTTAGGCAATCTAAGCCAATTTATAGTTTATAGGCAAGGAATTGTCTAAAATTAATAACTCATTTTAAAACTGGTATAAAAACATTTACTATACAAAAGTTAATAATAATAATAATAATAATAATAATAATAATAATAATAATAATAATAATAATAATAATAATAATAATAATAATAATAATAATAATAATAATAATAATAATAATAATAACAACAATAATATTAATAATAATAATAGTAATAGTAATAAAGGTAATAATAATAATAATACTTTTAATTAGGAAAAACGAAGTTTATTTTGTGTGTTACATGAGCGTTTTCTCATTTCTATGGAAAAGATCATGTGTGATCTGTGTTTTTGGCACTCTAAACCATTTTATAGTTTTAGGCAAGAAATTGTCGAACATTAATCACTCATTTTAAAACTGGTATAAAAACATTTACTATACAAAACTTATAATCGGTTTTTAATAATAATAATAATAATAATAATAATAATAATTATAATAATTGTAATAATGATTTTCTTTCTAAATTAACGCTTAGTTTTTCTAAGCAAAAATGAAACTTATTTTGTGTTATCTAAGCGTTCTCTCATTTCTACGCTAGAGATCATCTGTGATCTGTGTTTTTAGGCAAGAAATTGTCTAAAATTAATAACTCATTTTAAAACTGGTATAAAAACATTTACTATACACAAGTTATAATCGGTTTTTAATAATAATAATAATAATAATAATAATAATAATAATAATAATAATAATTTAATAACAAAAACATTAATAATAATAATACTAATAGTACTAAATTTGCTTATAAGCAAGCAATTAATTAAGGTAACAGTTTTTTTGGTTTCTTGCTTAATCTAAGATAAGTTACACTTATCAATTTTTATTTTTTTACTAAAATTAAAGCTGATAAAATTTCCTACAAAATAGTTATTTGCATTTTTCATGTAGAACTAACCATAAGCGAGATATAAGTTTGAAAATAATTAATATTTAAAAAAAAAGTGCTTTAACAGAAAATGTTTTGTGATTTAAAATACGCTTAATTTATTGCGTCCAATACTTTATTAGAAGAAAAAGGAGGTGACATAAAAGTCACTGAAGTCTTCAGAGTCGTTTTTAAATGCTGCATTTTTGTCTTCGTCTCAAACATTAAAAACTGAACTACATTTTTGTTCAGTAACAGTTACAGTTTTCTTATTGCTTTTTTGCTTATATCTCGAAAACAGTTACTCCTATCAATTTTTATCTTTTTTTCAAAATTAAAGCTGATAAAATTTGCTACAAAACAGTTATTTGCATTTTTCTTGTAGGACCAACCATAAGCGAGTTATAGAGTTGGATATAAATAATATTTAATAAAAATTTGCTTTAAAATAAAATGTTTGAAAAACTGAAACTAAACTAAATTGTGTCTAACACTTTAGTAGAGAAAAAAGGAGAAGACATAAAAGTCACTAAAGGTTTCAGAGTCGTCTTTAGTCGTCATATTAATAACAATAACATTAATAATAATAATACTAATAGTACTAAATTTGCTTATATACAAGCGCTTAATTAAGGTAACAGTTTTTGGTTTCTTGCTTATATCTCGAAAACAGTTACTCCTATCAATTTTTATCTTTCTCTAAAAATTAAAGCTGATAAAATTTCCTACAAAATAGTTATTCGCATTTCTTTTGTAAGACCAACCATAAGCGAGTTATAGAGTTGGATATAAATAATATTTAACAAAAATTTGCTTTAAAATAAAATGTTTGAAAAACCGAAATTAAACTAAATTAATTGGATCTAACAATTTAGTAGAGGAAAAAGGAAAAGACATAAAAGTCACCAAAGTCTTCAGAGACGTTTTTAGTCGTCATATTAGTAACAATAACATTAATAATAATAATACTTAGAGTACTAAATTTGCTTATATGCAAGCGCTTAATTAAGGTAACAGTTTTTTGGTTTCTTGCTTATATCTCAAAATCAGTTACTCCTATCAATTTTTATCTTTTGACTAAAATTAAAGCTGCTAAAATTTCCTACAAAATAGTTATTTGCATTTTTCATGTAGAACTAACCATAAGCGAGATATAAGTTTGAAAATAATTAATATTTTAAAAAAAAGTGCTTTAACAGAAAATGTCTTGTGATTTAAAATACGCTTAATTTATTTGGTCCAATACTTTATTAGAAAAAAAAGGAGGTGACATAAAAGTCACTGAAGTCTTCAGAGTCGTTTTTAAATGCTGCATTTTCGTCTTCGTCTCAAACATTGAAAACTGAATTACATTTTTATTCAGTAACAGTTACAGTTTTCTTATTGGTTTTTTGCTTATATCTCGAAAACAGTTACTCCTATCAATTTTTATCTTTTTTTAAAATTAAAGCTGATAAAATTTATTACAACTACGTTATTACTACTATTATTATTATTTTTATTACTATTATTATTATTATTATTTTTATTATTATTAATATTATTATTATTATTATTATTATTATTATTATTATTATTATTATTATTATTACTACTATTAATATTATTAGTATTAAAAACCGATTATAATTTTTGTATAGTAAATGTTTTTATACCAGTTTTGAAATGAGTTATTAATTTTAGACAATTTCTTGCCTAAAAACACAGATCACAGATGATCTCTTGCATAGAAATGAGAAAACGCTCATGTAACACACAAAATAAGCTTCATTTTTCCTTATTAAAAGTATTATTATTATTATTACTTTTATTACTATTACTATTATTATTATTATTGTTATTATTATTATTATTATTATTATTATTATTATTATTATTATTATTATTATTATTATTATTATTATTATTATTTTCATTATTATTATTATTATTATTACTATTATTATTATTAAAAACCGATTATAACTTTTGTATAGTAAATGTTTTTATACCAGTTTTAAAATGAGTTATTAATTTTAGATATTTTCTTGCCTAAAAACACAGATCACAGATGATCTCTTGCATAGAAATGAGAAAACGCTCATATAACACACAAAACAAGCTTCATTTTTGCTTAGAAAACTAAGCTTACTTTCATAACTATTATTATTATTATTATTATTATTATTATTATTATTATTATTATTATTATTATTATTATATTATTATTATTAAAAACTTATATTAAACAGACAGAAAACGTATTATGTCACAAAAGAGCTTATTATGTATCACTTTAAATAGAAGCAGTTTATCCTGTTTGTTCCTTTGCTTACATAAGAGCAAACTTTTATAAAGCGTAACTAAAGCCACATATTCTGACACAAAAAAACGAATTACGTTATAGACTTGACGAGAACGGCGTATCTCGGACTCTTATAGGACTCTTATAGAAACAAAAAGTATCAGTTTGGATTAAAACAAATTATTTTTGTTGACTCTTAGTCCGAATTGTTCATCAGTTCAAACAAAAACGGCTTATTTTAGACGATCTTTTGCTTTGAACAAGAAAACTTACATCGAACAGACTAAAAACGTATAAATCTGGCATAAAAGAGCAATTTATGTATCACTTTGTATAAAGGCAGCTAATCCTATTCGTTTCATTGCTAAAATAGACTAAATTGTTATTAATCCTAACAAAAACGCAATATTTTGGCACAAAATACTAATTACATTATAGTTATGACGAGAATAGCTTATTTGGAATGATTCTATGCTTCCAAACGAGTAAATTTTTATTAAACAGATGCCAAACATCATGTTTTGTCCTATAATGACATTTTATATTGCAGTTTGTATTAAAACAAAGTATTTTCGTTGATTCTTTGTTTGAAGCAGCAAACCTAACATTAAAGAATCTGAAAACTTTGTATTCGGACACAAACCACCGAATTTTGTATCAGTTTAGACAAAAACGGTTGATTTTCGACAATATTTTGCTTTGAACAAGAAAACTTATATCAAACAGACTAAAAACGACTTATTTTAGCACAAAACAAAAGATTTGCGTTATAGTCTTGACGAGAACTGTTAATTTCAAACGATTCTATGCTTTGAAACCAGTATACTTTCACTAAACAGAAGCAAAACGTCTGATTTCGCCTTTGAAAAACGATTATGTCACAGTTTGGATTAAAACCAATTATTTTCGTTTATTCATTGTTACAAACAAGAAACCTTACATCAAAGAAACTGAAAACTCCTTATTCAGGCACAGAAATTCGAATTACGTTTCAGTCTGGACAAAAACTGCTTATTTTAGACGATCCTTTGTTTTGAACACGAAAACTTACATTAAAAAGATTAAAAACATCTTATTCTGGCTGAAAACTGCAAATTATATATTACTCTAGATAAAAGCAATTTATCCTGATTACTCCTTTACTTAGAATAGAGTAAACTTGTATAAAACTTAATAAAAACTTTAAATTTCGTCTTAAAGAAATAATTTACGTAATAGTCTTGACCAGCACTGTTAATTTCAAGCGATTTTATGATTGGAAACGAATGAACTTTTATGGGGCAGATGCAAAACCACATATTACCATATAAAGCGTTGTTTTAAAGCAAAGTATTACGTTTTGCAACAAGAAATTTTACGTCAAAGAAACTGAAAATTTCGTATCCATGCACAAATATCGAATTACGTATCATTTTAGGCAAATACAGCCATTTTTAAACGATTCCTTGCTATAAACAAGAAAAATTTTATCAAACATATTGAAAACGTTTTATTCTCGAAAATAAGAGCAAATTATGTATCAGTTTTAACAAAAGCGGATTACTCTGTTTGATTCTATGCTTAGAGTAGAGTAAACTACTATAAAACGTAATGAAAACTCTATATTCAAGCTCAAAAGAACAAATTACGTTATAGTTTTGACAAAAAAAAATATTTCGGACGATTACATTCTTCGAAGTTAGCAAACTTTAATTAAACAAGTGCAAAAGCTAATACTTTGCTTTAAAATAACGATTTATGTGGTAATATGGTGTTTTGCATCTGTCCTATAAAAGTTTACTCGTTTCGCTCCATTGAATCATTCGAAATAAATTATTTTGCCACAACAACAACGAAAATAATTTGTTTTTGTTTAAACTGTAACTTAAGTAGTTTTTATAAAACGAACTAAGACGTTTGGCATCTGTTTAGTGAAAGTTTTCTCGTTTGGGGGCATAAAATCGTTTGAAATTAACAGTTCTGGTCAAAACTATAACGTAAATTATTTCTTTGAGACGAAATTTAAAAATTTTCATTAAGTTTTATGCAAGTTTGCCCTATTCTAAGCAAAGGAGTAATCAGGATAAACTGCTTTTATCCAAAGTAATACATAATTTGCAGTTTTGAGCCAGAATAAGACGTTTTTAATCTTTTTAATGTAAGTTTTCGTGTTCAAAACAAAGGATCGTCTAAAATAAGCAGTTTCTGTCCAAACTGAAACGTAATTTGATTTTCTGTGCCTGAATAAGAGGTTTTCAGTTACTTTGATGTAAGGTTTCTTGTTTGTAACAATGAATAAACGAAAATAATTGGTTTTAATCCAAACTGTGACATAAATCGTTTTTCAAAGGCGAAATCAGACGTTTTGCCTCTGTTTAGTGAAAGTATACTGGTTTCAAAGCATAGAATCGTTTGAAATTAACAGTTCTCGTCAAGACTATAACGCAAATCTTTTGTTTTGTGCTAAAATAAAACGTTTTTAGTCTGTTTGATATGTTTTCTTGTTCAAAGCAAAATATTGTCGAAAATCAACCGTTTTTGTCTAAATAATGTTAGGTTTGCTGCTTCAAACAAAGAATCAACGAAAATACTTGGTTTTAATACAAACTGCAATATAAAATGTCATTATAGGACAAAACATGATGTTTGGCATCTGTTTAATAAAAATTTACACTTTTGGAAGCATAGAATCATTCCAAATAAGCTATTCTCGTCATATCTATAATGTAATTAGTATTTTGTGCCAAAATACTGCGTTTTTGTTAGGATTAATAACAATTTAGTCTATTTTAGCAATGAAACGAATAGGATTAGCTGCCTTTATACAAAGTGATACATAAATTGCTCTTTTATGCCAGATTTATACGTTTTTAGTCTGTTCGATGTAAGTTTTCTTGTTCAAAGCAAAAGATCGTCTAAAATAAGCCGTTTTTGTTTGAACTGATGAACAATTCGGAGTAAGAGTCAACAAAAATAATTTGTTTTAATCCAAACTGATACTTTTTGTTTCTATAAGAGTCCTATAAGAGTCCGAGATACGCCGTTCTCGTCAAGTCTATAACGTAATTCGTTTTTTTGTGTCAGAATATGTGGCTTTAGTTACGCTTTATAAAAGTTT
>NC_087400.1:15173211-15178211 GCF_031307605.1 Tribolium castaneum
TATAAGCAAGCAATTAATTAAGGTAACAGTTGTTTGGTTTCTTGCTTAATCTAAGATAAGTTACACTTATCAATTTTTATTTTTTTACTAAAATTAAAGCTGATAAAATTTCCTACAAAATAGTTATTTGCATTTTTCATGTAGAACTAACCATAAGCGAGATATAAGTTTGAAAATAATTAATATTTAAAAAAAAAGTGCTTTAACAGAAAATGTTTTGTGATTTAAAATACGCTTAATTTATTGCGTCCAATACTTTATTAGAAGAAAAAGGAGGTGACATAAAAGTCACTGAAGTCTTCAGAGTCGTTTTTAAATGCTGCATTTTTGTCTTCGTCTCAAACATTAAAAACTGAACTACATTTTTGTTCAGTAACAGTTACAGTTTTCTTATTGCTTTTTTGCTTATATCTCGAAAACAGTTACTCCTATCAATTTTTATCTTTTTTTCAAAATTAAAGCTGATAAAATTTGCTACAAAATAGTTATTTGCATTTTTCTTGTAGGACCAACCATAAGCGAGTTATAGAGTTGGATATAAATAATATTTAATAAAAATTTGCTTTAAAATAAAATGTTTGAAAAACTGAAACCAAACTAAATTGTGTCTAACACTTTAGTAGAGGAAAAAGGAGAAGACATAAAAGTCACTAAAGGTTTCAGAGTCGTCTTTAGTCGTCATATTAATAACAATAACATTAATAATAATAATACTAATAGTACTAAATTTGCTTATATGCAAACGCTTAATTAAGGTAACAGTTTTTTGGTTTCTTGCTTATATCTCGAAATCAGTTACTCCTATCAATTTTTATCTTTTTACTAAAATTAAAGCTGATAAAATTTCCTACAAAATAGTTATTTGCATTTTTCATGTAGGACTAACCACAAGCGAGATATATGTTTGAAAATAATTAATATTTAAATAACAGAAAATGTCGTGTGATTTAAAATACACTTAATTTATTGGGTCCAATACTTTATTAGAGAAAAAAGGAGGTGACATAAAAGTTACTGAAGTCTTCAGAGTCGTTTTTAAATGCTGCATCTTCGACTACGTCTCAAACATTGAAAAATGTATTACATTTTTGTTCAGTAACTGTAACAGTTTTCACTTTGGTTTTTTGCTTATATCTCGAAAACCGTTATTCCTATCAAATTTTATCTTTTTTTCAAAATTAAAGTTAAAAAAATTTCCTACAAAATAGTTATTTGCAAATTTCCTGTAGGACCAACCATAGGCGAGTTATAGAGTTGGATATAAATAATATTTAACAAAAATTTGCTTTAAAATAAAATGTTTGAAAAACCGAAATTAAACTATATTAATTGGATCTAACACTATAGTAGAGGAAAAAGGAGAAGACATAAAAGTCACCAAAGTCTTTAGAGACGTCTTTAGTCGTCATATTAATAACAATAACATTAATAATAATAATACTAATAGTACAATATTTGCTTATATGCAAGCGCTTAATTAAGGCAACAGTTTTTTGGTTTCTTGCTTATATGTCAAAAACAGTTACTCTTATCAATTTTTATCTTTTTACTAAAATTAAAGCTGCTAAAATTTCCTACAAAATAGTTATTTGCATTTTTCATGTAGGACTAACCACAAGCGAGATATATGTTTGAAAATAATTAATATTTAAAAAAAAGTGCTTTAACAGAAAATGTCTTGTGATTTAAAATACACTTAATATATTGGGTCCAATACTTTATTAGAAGAAAAAGGAGGTGACATAAAAGTCACTGAAGTCTTCAGAGTCGTTTTTAAATGCTGCATTTTTGTCTTCGTCTCAAACATTAAAAACTGAATTACATTTTTGTTTAGTAACTGTAACAGTTTTCACTTTGGTTTTTTGCTTATTTCTCAAAAACAGTTACTCCTATCAATTTTTATCTTTTTACTAAAATTAAAGCTGCTAAAATTTCCTACAAAATAGTTATTTGCACTTTTCATGTAGGACTAACCATAAGCGAGATTTAAGTTTGAAAATAATTAATATTTAAAAAAAAGTGCTTTAACAGAAAATGACTTGTGATTTAAAATACACTTAATTTATTGGGTCCAATACTTTATTAGAAGAAAAAGGAGGTGACATAAAAGTCACTGAAGTCTTCAGAGTCGTTTTTAAATGCTGCATTTTTGTCTTCGTCTCAAACATTAAAAACTGAATTACATTTTTGTTTAGTAACTGTAACAGTTTTCACTTTGGTTTTTTGCTTATATCTCAAAAACAGTTACTCCTATCAATTTTTATCATTTTACTAAAATTAAAGCTGCTAAAATTTCCTACAAAATAGCTATTTGCACTTTTCATGTAGGACTAACCATAAGCGAGATTTAAGTTTGAAAATAATTAATATTTAAAAAAAGTGCTTTAACAGAAAATGACTTGTGATTTAAAATACACTTAATTTATTGGGTTCAATACTTTATTAGAAGAAAAAGGAGGTGACATAAAAGTCACTGAAGTCTTCAGAGTCGTTTTTAAATGCTGCATTTTTGTCTTCGTCTCAAACATTAAAAACTGAACTACATTTTTGTTCAGTAACAGTTACAGTTTTCTTATTGCTTTTTTGCTTATATCTCGAAAACAGTTACTCCTATCAATTTTTATCTTTTTTTCAAAATTAAAGCTGATAAAATTTGCTACAAAATAGTTATTTGCATTTTTCTTGTAGGACCAACCATAAGCGAGTTATAGAGTTAGATATAAATAATATTTAACAAAAATTTGCTTTAAAATAAAATGTTTAAATAACTGAAATTAAACTAAATTAATTGTGTCTAACACTTTAGTGGAGGAAAAAGGAGAAGACATAAAAGTCACTAAAGGTTTCAGAGTCGTCTTTAGTCGTCATATTAATAACAATAACATTAATAATAATAATACTAATAGTACTAAATTTGCTTATATGCAAACGCTTAATTAAGGTAACAGTTTTTTGGTTTCTTGCTTATATCTCGAAATCAGTTACTCCTATCAATTTTTATCTTTTTACTAAAATTAAAGCTGATAAAATTTCCTACAAAATAGTTATTTGCATTTTTTATGTAGGACTAACCATAAGCGAGATATAAGTATGAAAATAATTAATATTTAAAAAAAAGTGCTTTAACAGAAAATGTCTTGTGATTTAAAATACACTTAATTTATTGGATCCAATACTTTATTAGAAGAAAAAAGAGGTGACATAAAAATCACTGATGTCTTCAGAGTCGTTTTTAAATGCTGCATCTTCGACTTCGTCTCAAACATTGAAAACTGAATTACATTTTTGTTCAGTAACTGTCACAGTTTTCGCTTTGGTTTTTTGCTTATATCTCGAAAACCGTTATTCCTATCAAATTTTATCTTTTTTTCAAAATTAAAGCGGATAAAATTTCCTACACAATAGTTATTTGCAAATTTCCTGTAGGACGAACCATAGGCGAGTTATAGAGTTGGATATAAATAATTTTTAACAAAAATTTGTTTTAAAATAAAATGTTTGAAAAACTGAAATTAAACTAAATTAATTGGGTCTAGCATTTTAGTAGAGGAAAAAGGAGGAGACATAAAAGTCACTAAAGTTTTCAGAGTCGTCTTTAGTCGTCATATTAATAACAATAACATTAATAATAATAATACTTATAGTACTAAATTTGCTTATATGCATGCGCTTAATTAAGGTAACAGTTTTTTGGTTTCTTGCTTATATCTCGAAAACAGTTACTCCTATCAATTTTTATCTTTCTTTAAAAATTAAAGCTGATAAAATTTCATACAAAATAGTTATTTGCATTTCTTTTGTAGGACCAACCATAAGCGAGTTATAGAGTTGGATATAAATAATCTTTAACAAAAATTTGCTTTAAAATAAAATGTTTGAAAAACCGAAATTAAACTAAATTAATTGGGTCTAACACTTTAGTAGAGAAAAAAGGAGAAAACATAAAAATCACCAAAGTCTTCAAAGTTGTTTTTAGTCGTCATATTAATAACAATAACATTAATAATAATAATACTAATAGTACTAAATTTGCTTATATGCAAACGCTTAATTAAGGTAACAGTTGTTTGGTTTCTTGCTTATATCTCGAAAACAGTTACTTTTATCAATTTTTATCTCTTTACTAAAATTAAAGCTGACAAAATTTCCTACAAAATAGTTATTTGCATTTTTCATGTAGGACTAACCATAAGCGAGATATATGTTTGAAAATAATTAATATTTAAAAAAAAAGTGCTTTAACAGAAAATGTCTTGTGATTTAAAATACACTTAATTTATTGAGTCCAACACTTTATTAGAGGAAAAAGGAGGTGACATACAAGTCACTGAAGTCTTTAGAGTCGTTTTTAAATGCTGCATCTTCGACTTCGTCTCAAACATTGAAAACTGTATTACATTTTTGTTCAGTAACTGTAACAGTTTTCACTTTGGTTTTTTGCTTATATTTCGAAAACCGTTACTCCTATCAAATTTTATCTTTTTCTCAAAATTAAAGCGGATAAAATTTCCTACAAAATAGTTATTTGCAAATGTCCTGTAGGACGAACCATAGGCGAGTTATAGAGTTGGATATAAATAATCTTTAACAAAAATTTGCTTTAAAATAAAATGTTTAAAAAACCGAAATTAAACTAAATTCTTAGAAAAACTAAGCTTCAATTTAGAAAGAAATTCATTATAAGTATTATTAATATTATTATTATTATTATTACTTTTATTACTATTATTATTATTATTATTATTATTATTATTATTATTATTATTATTATTATTATTATTATTATTACTACTATTAATATTATTAGTATTAAAAACCGATTATAATTTTTGTATAGTAAATGTTTTTATACCAGTTTTGAAATGAGTTATTAATTTTAGACAATTTCTTGCCTAAAAACACAGATCACAGATGATCTCTTGCATAGAAATGAGAAAACGCTCATGTAACACACAAAATAAGCTTCATTTTTCCTTATTAAAAGTATTATTATTATTATT
>NC_087400.1:15180711-15195711 GCF_031307605.1 Tribolium castaneum
AAAGTATTATTATTATTATTACTTTTATTACTATTACTATTATTATTATTATTTTATTATTATTATTATTATTATTATTATTATTATTATTATTATTATTATTATTCAAGAAAACTTACATCGAACAGACTAAAAACGTATAAATCTGGCATAAAAGAGCAATTTATGTATCACTTTGTATAAAGGCAGCTAATCCTATTCGTTTCATTGCTAAAATAGACTAAATTGTTATTAATCCTAACAAAAACGCAGTATTTTGGCACAAAATACTAATTACATTATAGTTATGACGAGAATAGCTTATTTGGAATGATTCTATGCTTCCAAACGAGTAAATTTTTATTAAACAAATGCCAAACATCATGTTTTGTCCTATAATGACATTTTATATTGCAGTTTGTATTAAAACAAAGTATTTTCGTTGATTCTTTGTTTGAAACAGCAAACCTAACATTAAAGAATCTGAAAACTTTGTATTCGGACACAAACCACCGAATTTTGTATCAGTTTAGACAAAAACGGTTGATTTTCGACAATATTTTGCTTTGAACAAGAAAACATATCAAACAGACTAAAAACGTCTTATTTTAGCACAAAACAAAAGATTTGCGTTATAGTCTTGACGAGAACTGTTAATTTCAAACGATTCTATGCTTTGAAACCAGTATACTTTTACTAAACAGAGGCAAAACGTCTGATTTCGCCTTTGAAAAACGATTTATGTCACAGTTTGGATTAAAACCAATTATTTTCGTTTATTCATTGTTACAAACAAGAAACCTTACATCAAAGAAACTGAAAACCTCTTATTCAGACACAGAAAATCAAATTACGTTTCAGTTTGGACAGAAACTGCTTATTTTAAACGATCCTTTCTTTTGAACACGAAAACTTACATTAAAAAGATTAAAAACGTCTTATTCTGGCTCAAAACTGCAAATTATGTATTACTTTGGATAAAAGCAGTTTATCCTGATTACTCCATTGCTTAGAATAGGGCAAACTTGCATAAAACTTAATGAAAACTTTAAATTTCGTCTCAAAGAAATAATTTACGTTATAGTTTTGACCAGAACTGTTAATTTCAAACGATTTTATGCCCCCAAACGAGAAAACTTTCACTAAACAGATGCCAAACGTCTTAGTTCGTTTTATAAAAACTACTTAAGTTACAGTTTAAACAAAAACAAATTATTTTCGTTGTTGTTGTGGCAAAATAATTTATTTCGAATGATTCAATGGAGCGAAACGAGTAAACTTTTATAGGACAGATGCAAAACACCATATTACCACATAAATCGTCATTTTAAAGCAAAGTATTAGCTTTTGCACTTGTTTAATTAAAGTTTGCTAACTTCGAAGAATGTAATCGTCCGAAATATTTTTTTTTGTCAAAATTATAACGTAATTTGTTCTTTTGAGCTTGAATATAGAGTTTTCATTACGTTTTATAGTAGTTTACTCTACTCTAAGAATAGAATCAAACAGAGTAATCCGCTTTTGTTAAAACTGATACATAATTTGCTCTTATTTTCGAGAATAAAACGTTTTCAATATGTTTGATAAAATTTTTCTTGTTTATAGCAAGGAATCGTTTAAAATTAGCTGTATTTGCCTAAACTGATACGTAATTCGATATTTGTGCATGGATACGAAATTTTCAGTTACTTTGACGTAAAATTTCTTGTTGCAAAAGGTAATACTTTATATGGTAATATGTGGTTTTGCATCTGCCTCATAAATGTTCATTCGTTTCCAATCATAAAATCGCTTGAAATTAACAGTGCTGGTCAAAACTATTACGTAAATTATTTCTTTAAGACGAAATTTAAAGTTTTTATTAAGTTTTATACAAGTTTACTCTATTCTAAGTAAAGGAGTAATCAGGATAAATTGCTTTTATCTAGAGTAATATATAATTTGCAGTTTTCAGCCAGAATAAGATGTTTTTAATCTTTTTAATGTAAGTTTTCGTGTTCAAAAGAAAGGATCGTCTAAAATAAGCAGTTTTTGTCCAGACTGAAACGTAATTCGAATTTCTGTGCCTGAATAAGGAGTTTTCAGTTTCTTTGATGTAAGGTTTCTTGTTTGTAACAATGAATAAAAGAAAATAATTGGTTTTAATCCAAACTGTGACATAAATCGTTTTTCAAAGGCGAAATCAGACGTTTTGCTTCTGTTTAGTGAAAGTATACTGGTTTCAAAGCATAGAATCGTTTGAAATTAACAGTTCTCGTCAAGACTATAACGCAAATCTTTTGTTTTGTGCTAAAATAAGACGTTTTTAGTCTGTTTGATATAAGTTTTCTTGTTCAAAGCAAAATATTGTCGAAAATCAACCGTTTTTGTCTAAACTGATACAAAATTCGGTGGTTTGTGTCTGAATACAAAGTTTTCAGATTCTTTAATGTTAGGTTTGCTGCTTCAAACAAAGAATCAACGAAAATACTTTGTTTTAATACAAACTGCAATATAAAATGTCATTATAGGACAAAACATGATGTTTGGCATCTGTTTAATAAAAATTTACTCGTTTGGAAGCATAGAATCATTCCAAATAAGCTATTCTCGTCATAACTATAATGTAATTAGTATTTTGTGCCAAAATACTGCGTTTTTGTTAGGATTAATAACAATTTAGTCTATTTTAGCAATGAAACGAATAGGATTAGCTGCCTTTATACAAAGTGATACATAAATTGCTCTTTTATGCCAGATTTATACGTTTTTAGTCTGTTCGATGTAAGTTTTCTTGTTCAAAGCAAAAGATCGTCTAAAATAAGCCGTTTTTGTTTGAACTGATGAACAATTCGGACTAAGAGTCAACAAAAATAATTTGTTTTAATCCAAACTGATACTTTTTGTTTCTATAAGAGTCCTACAAGAGTCCGAGATACGCCGTTCTCGTCAAGTCTATAACGTAATTCGTTTTTTTGTGTCAGAATATGTGGCTTTAGTTACGCTTTATAAAAGTTTGCTCTTATGTAAGCAAAGGAACAAACAGGATAAACTGCTTCTATTTAGAGTGATACATAATAAGCTCTTTTGTGACAGAATACGTTTTCTGTCTGTTTAATATAAGTTTTTAATAATAATAATAATAATAATAATAATAATAATAATAATAATAATAATAATAATAATAATAATAATAATAATGATAATAACAATAATAATAATAATAATAGTAATGAAAGTAAGCTTAGTTTTCTAAGCAAAAATGAAGCTTGTTTTGTGTGTTATATGAGCGTTTTCTCATTTCTATGGAAGAGATCATCTGTGATCTGTGTTTTTAGGCAAGAAAATGTCTAAAATTAATAACTCATTTTAAAACTGGTATAAAAACATTTACTATACAAAAGTTAATAATAATAATAATAATAGTAATATTAATAATAATAATAATAATATGAATAATAATAATAATAATAATAACAATAATAATAATAATAGTAATAGTAATAGTAATAAAAGTAATAATAATAATAATACTTTTAATAAGGAAAAATGAAGCTTATTTTGTGTGTTACATGAGCGTTTTCTCATTTCTATGCAAGAGATCATCTGTGATCTGTGTTTTTAGGCAAGAAATTGTCTAAAATTAATAACTCATTTCAAAACTGGTATAAAAACATTTACTATACAAAAGTTATGATCGGTTTTTAATACTAATAATATTAATAGTAGTAATAATAATAATGATAATAATAATAATAATAATAATAATAATAAGAAGCCTTCTTCATAGACATTGCCCACCCAAATGATAATAACCTGGAAAAAACGGAAAGAGAGAAAATAACAAAGTATTTTGAACTCAGTCAAGAATATAAAGCAATATACAAACTAAACAAAGTGACAGTCCTCCCCATCATCATTACCTCAACAGGAATAATAAGCAAAAACATGGAGACCTACCTCAGTAAGATACACCTTGACAACAAACCCATGATCCGACTAATGCAGAAGTCTGTCATCCTTGAAACCTGTAGAATAGTCCGGAAGTTCCTGAACATTCAAGAATAAATCATACATGCATACCTGAATATGACTTTGCACGTGAAACAAATCCCTTCTGGAGTGATTGGTTTTATACCCCACGACATGAAGATAACCACTTGAGCAACCCGACTACGCTCAGTGAGAAGCCCCAAACATAATAATAATAATAATAATAATAATAATAATAATAATAATAATAATAATAATAATAATAATAATAATAATAATAATAAAAGTAATAGTAATAATAATAATAATAAAAATAATAATAATAGTAGTAATAAAAGTAAGCTTAGTTTTCTAAGGAAAAATAAAGCTTATTTTGTGTGTTATATGAGCGTTTTCTCATTTCTATGCAAGAGATCATCTGTGATCTGTGTTTTTAGGCAAGAAGTTGTCTAAAATTAATAACTCATTTTAAAACTGGTATAAAAACATTTACTATACAAAAGTTAATGAAAATAATAATAATAATAATAGTAATAAAAATAATAATAATAATACTTTTAATAAGGAAAAATGAAGTTTATTTTGTGAGTTACATGAGCGTTTTCTCATTTCTATGTAAAAGATTATGTGTGATCTGTGTTTTTAGGCAATCTAAGCCATTTTATAGTTTTTAGACAAGAAATTGGCTAAAATTAATCACTCATTTTAAAATTGGTATAAAAACATTTACTATACAAAAGTTATAATCGGTTTTAATAATAATAATAATAATAATAATAATAATAATAATAATAATAATAATAATAATAATAATAATAATAATAATAATAATACTTATAATAATGAATTTCTTTTTAAATTAAAGCTTAGTTTTTCTAAGCAAAAATGAAGCTTATTTTGTGTGTTATATGAGCGTATTCTCATTTCTGTGCAAGAGATCATCTGTGATCTGTGTTTTTAGGCAAGAAATTGTCTAAAATTAATAACTCATTTTAAAACTGGTATAAAAACATTTACTATACAAAAGTTAATAATAATAATAATAATAATAACACTAATAATAATAATAATAATAATAATAATAATAATAATAATAGTAATAGTAATAAAAGTAATAATAATAATAATAATACTTTTAATAAGGAAAAATGAAGTTTATTTTGTGTGTTACATGAGCGTTTTCTCATTTCTATGCAAAAGATCATGTGTGATCTGTGTTTTTAGGCAATCTAAGCCAATTTATAGTTTATAGGCAAGAAATTGTCTAAAATTAATAACTCATTTTAAAGCTGGAAAAAAAACATTTACTATACAAAAGTTAATAATAATAATAATAATAATAATAATAATAATAATAATAATAATAATAATAATAATAATAATAATAATAATAATAATAACAACAATAATATTAATAATAATAATAGTAATAGTAATAAAAGTAATAATAATAATAATACTTTTAATAAGGAAAAATGAAGTTTATTTTGTGTGTTACTTGAGCGTTTTCTCATTTCAATGGAAAAGATCATGTGTGATCTGTGTTTTTGGCACTCTAAGCCATTTTATAGTTTTAGGCAAGAAATTGTCAAACATTAATCACTCATTTTAAAACTGGTATAAAAACATTTACTATACAAAACTTATAATCGGTTTTTAATAATAATAATAATAATAATAATAATAATAATAATAATAATAATAATAATAATAATAATAATAATAATAATAATAATAATTATAATAATAATAATAATAATAATAGTAATAAAAATAATAACAATAATAATAAAAATAATAATAATAATAATAATACTTATAATAATGATTTTCTTTCTAAATTAACGCTTAGTTTTTCTAAGCAAAAATGAAGCTTATTTTGTGTTATCTAAGCGTTTTCTCATTTCTACGCAAGAGATCATCTGTGATCTGTGTTTTTAGGCAAGAAATTGTCTAAAATTAATAACTCATTTTAAATCTGAGTACTAAATTTGCTTATATGCAAACGCTTAATTAAGGTAACAGTTTTTTGGTTTCTTGTTTATATCTCGAAAACAGTTTCACTTATCAATTTTAATTTTTTTACTAAAATTAAAGCTGATAAAATTTGCTACAAAATAGTTATTTGCATTTTTCTTGTAGAACCAACCATAAGCGAGTTATAGAGTTGGATATTAAATTTATTTAACAAAAATTTGCTTTAAAATAAAATGTTTGAAAATCTGAAATTAAACTAACTCAGCTTTAATTTTAGTAAAGAGATAAAAATTGATAGGAGTAACTGTTTTCGAGATATAAGCAAGAAACCAAAAAACTGTTACCTTAATTAAGCGCATGCATATAAGCAAATTTAGTACTATAAGTATTATTATTATTAATGTTATTGTTATTAATATGACGACTAAAGACGACTCTGAAAACTTTAGTGACTTTTATGTCTCCTCCTTTTTCCTCTACTAAAATGCTAGACCCAATTAATTTAGTTTAATTTCAGTTTTTCAAACATTTTATTTTAAAGCAAATTTTTGTTAAAAATTATTTATATCCAACTCTATAACTCGCCTATGGTTCGTCCTACAGGAAATTTGCAAATAACTATTTTGTAGGAAATTTTATCCGTTTTAATTTTGAAAAAAAGATAAAATTTGATAGGAGTAACGGTTTTCGAGATATAAGCAAAAAACCAAAGTGAAAACTGTTACAGTTACTGAACAAAAATGTAATACAGTTTTCAATGTTTGAGACGAAGTCGAAGATGCAGCATTTAAAAACGACTCTAAAGACTTCAGTGACTTTTACGTCACCTCCTTTTTCCTCTAATAAAGTGTTAGACCCAATAAATTAAGTGTATTTTAAATCACAAGACATTTTCTGTTAAAGCACTTTTTTTTTAAATATTAATTATTGTCAATCATATATCTCGCTTATGGTTAGTCTTACATGAAAAATGCAAATAACTATTTTGTAGGAAATTTTGTCAGCTTTAATTTTAGTAAAGAGATAAAAATTAATAGGAGTAACTGTTTTTGAGATATAAGCAAGAAACCAAAAAACTGTTACCTTAATTAAGCGCATGCATATAAGCAAATTTAGTACTATAAGTATTATTATTATTAATGTTATTGTTATTAATATGACGACAAAGACGATTCTGAAAACTTTAGTGATTTTTATGTCTCCTCCTTTTTCCTCTACTAAAATGCTAGACCCAATTAATTTAGTTTAATTTCAGTTTTTCAAACATTTTATTTTAAAGCAAATTTTTGTTGAATATTATTAATATCCAACTCTATAACTCGCTTATGGTTGATCCTACAAGAAAAATGCAAATCACTATTTTGTTGCAAATTTTATCAGCTTTATTATTAGTAAAAAGATAAAAATTGATAGGAGTAACTGTTTTCGAGATATAAGCAAGAAACCAAAAAACTCTTACCTTAATTAAGCGCTTGCATATAAGCAAATTTAGTACTATTAGTATTATTATTATTAATGTTATTGTTATTAATATGACGACTAAAAACAACTTTGAAGACTTTGGTGATTTTTATGTTTTCTCCTTTTTTCTCTACTAAAGTGTTAGACCCAATTAATTTAGTTTAATTTCGGTTTTTCAAACATTTTATTTTAAAGCAAATTTTTGTTAAAAATTATTTATATCCAACTCTATAACTCGCCTATGGTTGGTCCTACAAAAGAAATGCAAATAACTATTTTGTATGGAATTTTATCAGCTTTAATTTTTAAAAAAAGATAAAAATTGATAGGAGTAACTGTTTTCGAGATATAAGCAAGAAACCAAAAAACTGTTACCTTAATTAAGCGCATGCATATAAGCAAATTTAGTACTATAAGTATTATTATTATTAATGTTATTGTTATTAATATGACGACTAAAGACGACTCTGAAAACTTTAGTGACTTTTATGTCTCCTCCTTTTTCCTCTACTAAAATGCTAGACCCAATTAATTTAGTTTAATTTCAGTTTTTCAAACATTTTATTTTAAAGCAAATTTTTGTTAAAAATTATTTATATCCAACTCTATAACTCGCCTATGGTTCGTTCTACAGGAAATTTGCAAATAACTATTTTGTAGGAAATTTTATCCGCTTTAATTTTGGAAAAAAGATAAAATTTGATAGGAGTAACGGTTTTCGAGATATAAGCAAAAAACCAAAGTGAAAACTGTTACAGTTACTGAACAAAAATGTAATACAGTTTTCAATGTTTGAGACGAAGTCGAAGATGCAGCATTTAAAAAGCACTTTTTTTTTTAATATTAATTATTTTCAAACATATATCTCGCTTATGGTTAGTTCTACATGAAAAATGCAAATAACTATTTTGTAGGAAATTTTGTCAGCTTTAATTTTAGTAAAAAGATAAAAATTGATAGGAGTAACTGTTTTCGAGATATAAGCAAGAAACCAAAAAACTGTGATTTAAAATACACTTAATTTATTGGGTCCAATACTTTATTAGAAGAAAAAGGAGGTGACATAAAAGTCACTGAAGTCTTCAGAGTCGTTTTTAAATGCTGCATTTTTGTCTTCGTCTCAAACATTAAAAACTGAATTACATTTTTGTTCAGTAACAGTTAGAGTTTTCTTATTGCTTTTTTGCTTATATCTCGAAAACAGTTACTCCTATCAATTTTTATCTTTTTTTCAAAATTAAAGCTGATAAAATTTGCTACAAAATAGTTATTTGCATTTTTCTTGTAGGACCAACCATAAGCGAGTTATAGAGTTAGATATAAATAATATTTAACAAAAATTTGCTTTAAAATAAAATGTTTGAATAACTGAAATTAAACTAAATTAATTGTGTCTAACACTTTAGTAGAGGAAAAAGGAGAAGACATAAAAGTTACTAAAGGTTTCAGAGTCGCCTTTAGTCGTCATATTAATAACAATAACATTAATAATAATAATACTAATAGTACAAAATTTGCTTATATGCAAACGCTTAATTAAGGTAGCAGTTTTTTGGTTTCTTGCTTATATCTCGAAATCAGTTACTCCTATCAATTTTTATTTTTTTACTAAAATTAAAGCTGATAAAATTTCCTACAAAATAGTTATTTCCATTTTTTATGTAGGACTAACCATAAGCGAGATATAAGTATGAAAATAATTAATATTTAAAAAAAAGTGCTTTAACAGAAAATGTCTTGTGATTTAAAATACACTTAATTTATTGGATCCAATACTTTATTAGAAGGAAAAGGAGGTGACATAAAAATCACTGAAGTCTTCAGAGTCGTTTTTAAATGCTGCATTTTCGACTTCGTCTCAAACATTGAAAACTGAATTACATTTTTGTTCAGTAACTGTAACAGTTTTCACTTTGGTTTTTTGCTTATATCTCGAAAACCGTTATTCCTATCAAATTTTATCTTTTTTTCAAAATTAAAGCTGAAAAAATTTCCTACAAAATAGTTATTTGCAAATTTCCTGTAGGACCAACCATAGGCGAGTTATAGAGTTGGATATAAATAATATTTAACAAAAATTTGCTTTAAAATAAAATGTTTGAAAAACCGAAATTAAACTAAATTAATTGGATCTAACACTTTAGTAGAGGAAAAAGGAGAAGACATAAAAGTCACCAAAGTCTTCAGAGACGTTTTTAATCGTCATATTAAAAACAATAACATTAATAATAATAATACTAATAGTACAAAATTTGCTTATATGCAAGCGCTTAATTAAGGTAACAGTTTTTTGGTTTCTTGCTTATATCTCAAAAACAGTTACTCCTATCAATTTTTATCTTTTTACTAAAATTAAAGCTGCTAAAATTTTCTACAAAATAGTTAATTGCATTTTTCATGTAGGACTAACCATAAGCGAGATTTAAGTTTGAAAACAATTAATATTTAAAAAAAAAATGCTTTAACAGAAAATGTCTTGTGATTTAAAATACACTTAATTTATTGGGTTCAATACTTTATTAGAAGAAAAAGGAAGTGACATAAAAGTCACTGAAGTCTTCAGAGTCGTTTTTAAATGCTGCATTTTCGACTTCGTCTCAAACATTGAAAACTGAATTACATTTTTGTTCAGTAACTGTAACAGTTTTCACTTTGGTTTTTTGCTTATATCTCGAAAACAGTTACTCCTATCAATTTTTATCATTCTTTCAAAATTAAAGCTGATAAAATTTCCTACAAAATAGTTATAAGCATTTCTTTTGTAAGACCAACTATACTCGTAAGTGAGTTATAGAGTTGGATATAAATAATCTTTAACAAAAATTTGCTTTAAAATAAAATGTTTGAAAACCGAAATTAAACTAAATTAATTGGGTTTAACACTTTATTAGAAGAAAAAGGAGAAGACATAAAAGTCACCAAAGTCTTCAGAATCGTTTTTAGTCGTCATATTAATAACAATAACATTAATAATAATAATACTAATAGTACTAAATTTGCTTATATGCAAACGCTTAATTAAGGTAACAGTTTTTTGGTTTCTTGCTTATATCTCGAAAACAGTTACACTTATCAATTTTTATTTTTTTACTAAAATTTAAGCTGATAAAATTTCCTACAAAATAGTTATTTGCATTTTTCATGTAGAACTAACCATAAGCGAGATATAAGTTTGAAAATAATTAATATTTAAAAAAAAGTGCTTTAACAGAAAATGTCTTGTGATTTAAAATACACTTAATTTATTGAGTCCAATACTTTTTTAGAAGAAAAAGGAGGTGACATAAAAGTCACTGAAGTCTTCAGAGTCGTTTTTAAATGCTGCATTTTCGACTTCGTCTCAAACATTAAAAACTGAATTACATTTTTGTTCAGTAACAGTTACAGTTTTCTTATTGCTTTTTTGCTTATATCTCGAAAACAGTTACTCCTATCAATTTTTATCTTTTTTTCAAAATTAAAGCTGATAAAATTTTCTACAAAATAGTTATTTGAATTTTTCTTGTAGGACCAACCATAAGCGAGTTATAGAGTTGGATATAAATAATTTTTAACAAAAATTTGCTTTAAAATAAAATGTTTGAAAAACTGAAATTAAACTAAATTAATTGGGTCTAGCATTTTAGTAGAGGGAAAAGGAGGAAACATAAAATTCACTAAAGTTTTCAGAGTCGTCTTTAGTCGTCACATTAATAACAATAACATTAATAATAATAATACTTATAGTACTAAATTTGCTTATATGCAAGCGCTTAATTAAGGTAACAGTTTTTTGGTTTCTTGCTTATATCTCGAAATCAGTTACTCCTATCAATTTTTATCTTTTTACTAAAATTAAAGCTGATAAAATTTCCTACAAAATAGTTATTTGCATTTTTTATGTAGGACTAACCATAAGCGAGATATAAGAATGAAAATAATTAATATTTAAAAAAAAGTGCTTTAACAGAAAATGTCTTGTGATTTAAAATACACTTAATTTATTGGATCCAATACCTTATTAGAAGAAAAAGGAGGTAACATAAAAATCACTGAAGTCATCAGAGTCGTTTTTAAATGCTGCATTTTCGACTTCGTCTCAAACATTGAAAACTGAATTACATTTTTGTTCAGTAACTGTAACAGTTTTCACTTTGGTTTTTTGCTCATATCTCGAAAACAGTTACTCCTATCAATTTTTATTTTTTTTTCAAAATTAAAGCTGATGAAATTTCCTACAAAATAGTTATTTGCATTTCTTTTGTAAGACCAACCATAAGCGAGTTATAGAGTTGAATATAAATAATATTTAACAAAAATTTGCTTTAAAATAAAATGTTTGAAAAACCGAAATTAAACTAAATTAATTGGATCTAACAATTTAGTAGAGGAAAAAGGAAAAGACATAAAAGTCACCAAAGTCTTTAGAGACGTTTTTAGTCGTCATATTAATAACAATAACATTAATAATAATAATACTTATAGTACTAAATTTGCTTATATGCAAGCGCTTAATTAAGGTAACAGTTTTTTGGTTTTTTGCTTATATCTCGAAATCAGTTACTCCTATCAATTTTTATCTTTTTACTAAAATTAAAGCTGCTAAAATTTCCTACAAAATAGTTATTTGCATTTTTCATGTAGAACTAACCATAAGCGAGATATAAGTTTGAAAATAATTAATATTTTAAAAAAAAGTGCTTTAACAGAAAATGTCTTATAATTTAAAATACGCTTAATTTATTTGGTCCAATACTTTATTAGAAGAAAAAGGAGGTGACATAAAAGTCACTGAAGTCTTCAGAGTCGTTTTTAAATGCTGCATTTTCGTCTTCGTCTCAAACATTGAAAACTGAATTACATTTTTATTCAGTAACAGTTACAGTTTTCTTATTGGTTTTTTGCTTATATCTCGAAAACAGTTACTCCTATCAATTTTTATCTTTTTTTCAAAATTAAAGCTGATAAAATTTTCTACAAAATAGTTATTTGAATTTTTCTTGTAGGACCAACCATAAGCGAGTTATAGAGTTGGATATAAATAATTTTTAACAAAAATTTGCTTTAAAATAAAATGTTTGAAAAACTGAAATTAAACTAAATTAATTGGGTCTAGCATTTTAGTAGAGGGAAAAGGAGGAAACATAAAATTCACTAAAGTTTTCAGAGTCGTCTTTAGTCGTCACATTAATAACAATAACATTAATAATAATAATACTTATAGTACTAAATTTGCTTATATGCAAGCGCTTAATTAAGGTAACAGTTTCTTGGTTTCTTGCTTATATCTCGAAATCAGTTACTCCTATCAATTTTTATCTTTTTACTAAAATTAAAGCTGATAAAATTTCCTACAAAATAGTTATTTGCATTTTTTATGTAGGACTAACCATAAGCGAGATATAAGAATGAAAATAATTAATATTTAAAAAAAAGTGCTTTAACAGAAAATGTCTTGTGATTTAAAATACACTTAATTTATTGGATCCAATACTTTATTAGAAGAAAAAGGAGGTAACATAAAAATCACTGAAGTCATCAGAGTCGTTTTTAAATGCTGCATTTTCGACTTCGTCTCAAACATTGAAAACTGAATTACATTTTTGTTCAGTAACTGTAACAGTTTTCACTTTGGTTTTTTGCTCATATCTCGAAAACAGTTACTCCTATCAATTTTTATTTTTTTTTTCAAAATTAAAGCTGATGAAATTTCCTACAAAATAGTTATTTGCATTTCTTTTGTAAGACCAACCATAAGCGAGTTATAGAGTTGAATATAAATAATATTTAACAAAAATTTGCTTTAAAATAAAATGTTTGAAAAACCGAAATTAAACTAAATTAATTGGATCTAACAATTTAGTAGAGGAAAAAGGAAAAGACATAAAAGTCACCAAAGTCTTTAGAGACGTTTTTAGTCGTCATATTAATAACAATAACATTAATAATAATAATACTTATAGTACTAAATTTGCTTATATGCAAGCGCTTAATTAAGGTAACAGTTTTTTGGTTTTTTGCTTATATCTCGAAATCAGTTACTCCTATCAATTTTTATCTTTTTACTAAAATTAAAGCTGCTAAAATTTCCTACAAAATAGTTATTTGCATTTTTCATGTAGAACTAACCATAAGCGAGATATAAGTTTGAAAATAATTAATATTTTAAAAAAAAGTGCTTTAACAGAAAATGTCTTATAATTTAAAATACGCTTAATTTATTTGGTCCAATACTTTATTAGAAGAAAAAGGAGGTGACATAAAAGTCACTGAAGTCTTCAGAGTCGTTTTTAAATGCTGCATTTTCGTCTTCGTCTCAAACATTGAAAACTGAATTACATTTTTATTCAGTAACAGTTACAGTTTTCTTATTGGTTTTTTGCTTATATCTCGAAAACAGTTACTCCTATCAATTTTTATCTTTTTTTCAAAATTAAAGCTGATAAAATTTTCTACAAAATAGTTATTTGAATTTTTCTTGTAGGACCAACCATAAGCGAGTTATAAAGTTGGATATAAATAATTTTTAACAAAAATTTGCTTTAAAATAAAATGTTTGAAAAACTGAAATTAAACTAAATTAATTGGGTCTAGCATTTTAGTAGAGGGAAAAGGAGGAAACATAAAATTCACTAAAGTTTTCAGAGTCGTCTTTAGTCGTCACATTAATAACAATAACATTAATAATAATAATACTTATAGTACTAAATTTGCTTATATGCAAGCGCTTAATTAAGGTAACAGTTTTTTGGTTTCTTGCTTATATCTCGAAATCAGTTACTCCTATCAATTTTTATCTTTTTACTAAAATTAAAGCTGATAAAATTTCCAACAAAATAGTTATTTGCATTTTTTATGTAGGACTAACCATAAGCGAGATATAAGAATGAAAATAATTAATATTTAAAAAAAAGTGCTTTAACAGAAAATGTCTTGTGATTTAAAATACACTTAATTTATTGGATCCAATACTTTATTAGAAGAAAAAGGAGGTAACATAAAAATCACTGAAGTCATCAGAGTCGTTTTTAAATGCTGCATTTTCGACTTCGTCTCAAACATTGAAAACTGAATTACATTTTTGTTCAGTAACTGTAACAGTTTTCACTTTGGTTTTTTGCTCATATCTCGAAAACAGTTACTCCTATCAATTTTTATTTTTTTTTCAAAATTAAAGCTGATGAAATTTCCTACAAAATAGTTATTTGCATTTCTTTTGTAAGACCAACCATAAGCGAGTTATAGAGTTGAATATAAATAATATTTAACAAAAATTTGCTTTAAAATAAAATGTTTGAAAAACCGAAATTAAACTAAATTAATTGGATCTAACAATTTAGTAGAGGAAAAAGGAAAAGACATAAAAGTCACCAAAGTCTTTAGAGACGTTTTGAGTCGTCATATTAATAACAATAACATTAATAATAATAATACTTATAGTACTAAATTTGCTTATATGCAAGCGCTTAATTAAGGTAACAGTTTTTTGGTTTTTTGCTTATATCTCGAAATCAGTTACTCCTATCAATTTTTATCTTTTAACTAAAATTAAAGCTGCTAAAATTTCCTACAAAATAGTTATTTGCATTTTTCATGTAGAACTAACCATAAGCGAGATATAAGTTTGAAAAT
>NC_087400.1:15208211-15275711 GCF_031307605.1 Tribolium castaneum
TTTGAGACGAAGTCGAAGATGCAGCATTTAAAAACGACTCTAAAGACTTCAGTGACTTTTATGTCACCTCCTTTTTCCTCTAATAAAGTGTTGGACCCAATAAATTAAGTGTATTTTAAATCACAAGACATTTTCTGTTAAAGCACTTTTTTTTTAAATATTAATTATTTTCAATCATATATCTCGCTTATGATTAGTCCTACATAAAAAATGCAAATAACTATTTTGTAGGAAATTTTGTCAGCTTTAATTTTAGTAAAGAGATAAAAATTGATAGGAGTAACTGTTTTCGAGATATAAGCAAGAAACCAAACAACGGTTACCTTAATTAAGCGTTTGCATATAAGCAAATTTAGTACTATTAGTATTATTATTATTAATGTTATTGTTATTAATATGACGACTAAAAACAACTTTGAAAACTTTGATGATTTTTATGTCTTCTCCTTTTTTCTCTACTAAAGTGTTAGACCCAATTAATTTAGTTTAATTTCGGTTTTTCAAACATTTTATTTTAAAGCAAATTTTTGTTAAAGATTATTTATATCCAACTCTATAACTCGCTTATGGTTGGTCCTACAAAAGAAATGAAAATGACTATTTTGTATGAAATTTTATCAGCTTTAATTTTTAAAGAAAGATAAAAATTGATAGGAGTAACTGTTTTCGAGATATAAGCAAGAAACCAAAAAACTGTTACCTTAATTAAGCGCATGCATATAAGCAAATTTAGTACTATAAGTATTATTATTATTAATGTTATTGTTATTAATATGACGACTAAAGACGACTCTGAAAACTTTAGTGACTTATATGTCTCCTCCTTTTTCCTCTACTAAAATGCTAGACCCAATTAATTTAGTTTAATTTCAGTTTTTCAAACACTTTATTTTAAAGCAAATTTTTGTTAAAAATTATTTATATCCAACTCTATAACTCGCCTATGGTTCGTCCTACAGGAAATTTGCAAATATATATTTTGTAGGAAATTTTATCCGCTTTAATTTTGAAAAAAAGATAAAATTTGATAGGAGTAACGGTTTTCGAGATATAAGCAAAAAACCAAAGTGAAAACTGTTACAGTTACTGAACAAAAATGTAATACAGTTTTCAATGTTTGAGACGAAGTCGAAGATGCAGCATTTAAAAACGACTTTAAAGACTTCAGTGACTTTTATGTCACCACCTTTTTCCTCTAATAAAGTGTTGGACCCAATAAATTAAGTGTATTTTAAATCACAAGACATTTTCTGTTAAAGCACTTTTTTTTTAAATATTAATTATTGTCAATCATATATCTCGCTTATGGTTAGTCCTACATGAAAAATGCAAATAACTATTTTGTAGGAAATTTTGTCAGCTTTAATTTTAGTAAAGAGATAAAAATTGATAGGAGTAACTGTTTTCGAGATATAAGCAAGAAACCAAAAAACTGTTACCTTAATTAAGCGTTTGCATATAAGCAAATTTAGTACTATTAGTATTATTATTATTAATGTTATTGTTATTAATATGACGACTAAAAACAACTTTAAAGACTTTGGTGATTTTTATGTCTTCTCCTTTTTTCTCTACTAAAGTGTTAGACCCAATTAATTTAGTTTAATTTCGGTTTTTCAAACATTTTATTTTAAAGCAAATTTTTGTTAAAGATTATTTATATCCAACTCTATAACTCGCTTATGGTTGGTCCTACAAAAGAAACGCGAATAACTATTTTGTAGAAAATTTTATCAGCTTTAATTTTTAAAGAAAGATAAAAATTGATAAGAGTAACTGTTTTCGAGATATAAGCAAGAAACCAAAAAACTCTTACCTTAATTAAGCGCTTGCATATAAGCAAATTTAGTACTATTAGTATTATTATTATTAATGTTATTGTTATTAATATGACGACTAAAAACAACTTTGAGGACTTTGGTGATTTTTATGTCTTCTCCTTTTTTCCCTACTAAAGTGTTAGACCCAATTAATTTAGTTTAATTTCGGTTTTTCAAACATTTTATTTTAAAGCAAATTTTTGTTAAAGATTATTTATATCCAACTCTATAACTCGCCTATGGTTCGTCCTACAGGAAATTTGTAAATAACTTTTTTGTAGGAAATTTTATCCGCTTTAATTTTGAAAAAAAGATAAAATTTGATAGGAGTAACGGTTTTCGAGATATAAGCAAAAAACCAAAGTGAAAACTGTTACAGTTACTGAACAAAAATGTAATACAGTTTTCAATGTTTGAGACGAAGTCGAAGATGCAGCATTTAAAAACGACTCTAAAGACTTCAGTGACTTTTATGTCACCTCCTTTTTCCTCTAATAAAGTGTTGGACCCAATAAATTAAGTGTATTTTAAATCACAAGACATTTTCTGTTAAAGCACTTTTTTTTTAAATATTAATTATTGTCAATCATATATCTCGCTTATGGTTAGTCCTACATGAAAAATGCAAATAACTATTTTGTAGGAAATTTTGTCAGCTTTAATGTTAGTAAAGAGATAAAAATTAATAGGAGTAACTGTTTTCGAGATATAAGCAAGAAACCAAAAAACTGTTACCTTAATTAAGCGTTTGCATATAAGCAAATTTAGTACTATTAGTATTATTATTATTAATGTTATTGTTATTAATATGACGACTAACGACGACTCTGAAACCTTTAGTGACTTTTATGTCTTCTCCTTTTTCCTCTACTAAAGTGTTAGACCCAATTAATTTAGTTTAATTTCAGTTATTCAAACATTTTATTTTAAAGCAAATTTTTGTTAAAGAATATTTATATCCAACTCTATAACTCGCTTATGGTTGGTCTTACAAAAGAAATGCGAATAACTATTTTGTAGGAAATTTTATCAGCTTTTATTTTTAAAGAAAGATAAAAATTGATAGGAGTAATTGATTTCGAGATATAAGCAAGAAACCAAAAACTGTTACCTTAATTAAGCGCTTGTATATAAGCAAATTTAGTACTATTAGTATTATTATTATTAATGTTATTGTTATTAATATGACGACTAAAAACAACTTTGAAGACTTTGGTAATTTTTATGTCTTCTCCTTTTTTCTCTACTAAAGTGTTAGACCCAATTAATTTAGTTTAATTTCGGTTTTTCAAACATTTTATTTTAAAGCAAATTTTTGTTAAAGATTATTTATATCCAACTCTATAACTCGCCTATGGTTCGTCCTACAGGACATTTGCAAATAACTATTTTGTAGGAAATTTCATCCGCTTTAATTTTGAAAAAAAGATAAAATTTGACAGGAGTAACGGTTTTCGAAATATAAGCAAAAAACCAAAGTGAAAACTGTTACAGTTACTGAACAAAAATGTAATACAGTTTTCAATGTTTGAGACGAAGTCGAAGATGCAGCATTTAAAAACGACTCTAAAGACTTCAGTGACTTTTATGTCACCTCCTTTTTCCTCTAATAAAGTGTTGGACTCAATAAATTAAGTGTATTTTAAATCACAAGACATTTTCTGTTAAAGCACTTTTTTTTTAAATATTAATTATTTTCAATCATATATCTCGCTTATGGTTAGTCCTACATAAAAAATGCAAATAACTATTTTGTAGAAAATTTTGTCAGCTTTAATTTTAGTAAAGAGATAAAAATTGATAGGAATAACTGTTTTCGAGATATAAGCAAGAAACCAAACAACTGTTACTTTAATTAAGCGCATGCATATAAGCAAATTTAGTACTATAAGTATTATTATTATTAATGTTATTGTTATTAATATGACGACTAAAGACGACTCTGAAAACTTTGGTGACTTTTATGTCTCCTCCTTTTTCCTCTACTAAAATGCTAGACCCAATTGATTTAGTTTAATTTCAGTTTTTCAAACATTTTATTTTAAAGCAAATTTTTGTTGAATATTATTAATATCCAACTCTATAACTCGCTTATGGTTGATCCTACAAGAAAAATGCAAATCACTATTTTGTTGCAAATTTTATCAGCTTTATTATTAGTAAAAAGATAAAAATTGATAGGAGTAACTGTTTTCGAGATATAAGCAAGAAACCAAAAAACTCTTACCTTAATTAAGCGCTTGCATATAAGCAAATTTAGTACTATTAGTATTATTATTATTAATGTTATTGTTATTAATATGACGACTAAAAACAACTTTGAAGACTTTGGTAATTTTTATGTCTTCTCCTTTTTTCTCTACTAAAGTGTTAGACCCAATTAATTTAGTTTAATTTCGGTTTTTCAAACATTTTATTTTAAAGCAAATTTTTGTTAAAGATTATTTATATCCAACTCTATAACTCGCCTATGGTTCGTCCTACAACACATTTGCAAATAACTATTTTGTAGGAAATTTTATCCGCTTTAATTTTGAAAAAAAGATAAAATTTGATAGGAGTAACGGTTTTCGAAATATAAGCAAAAAACCAAAGTGAAAACTGTTACAGTTACTGAACAAAAATGTAATACAGTTTTCAATGTTTGAGACGAAGTCGAAGATGCAGCATTTAAAAACGACTCTAAAGACTTCAGTGACTTTTATGTCACCTCCTTTTTCCTCTAATAAAGTGTTGGACCCAATAAATTAAGTGTATTTTAAATCACAAGACATTTTCTGTTAATGCACTTTTTTTTTAAATATTAATTATTTTCAATCATATATCTCGCTTATGGTTAGTTCTACATAAAAAATGCAAATAACTATTTTGTAGGAAATTTTGTCAGCTTTAATTTTAGTAAAGAGATAAAAATTGATAGGAGTAACTGTTTTCGAGATATAAGCAAGAAACCAAACAACTGTTACCTTAATTAAGCGTTTGCATATAAGCAAATTTAGTACTATTAGTATTATTATTATTAATGTTATTGTTATTAATATGACGACTAAAGACAACTTTGAAACCTTTAGTGACTTTTATGTCTTCTCCTTTTTCCTCTACTAAAGTGTTAGACCCAATTAATTTAGTTTAATTTCAGTTATTCAAACATTTTATTTTAAAGCAAATTTTTGTTAAAGATTATTTATATCCAACTCTATAGTTCGCTTATGGTTGGTCCTACAAAAGAAATGCGAATAACTATTTTGTAGGAAATTTTATCAGCTTTAATTTTTAAAGAAAGATAAAAATTGATAGGAGTAACTGTTTTCGAGATATAAGCAAGAAACCAAAAACTGTTACCTTAATTAAGCGCTTGTATATAAGCAAATTTAGTACTATTAGTATTATTATTATTAATGTTATTGTTATTAATATGACGACTAAAAACAACTTTGAAGACTTTGGTGATTTTTATGTCTTCTCCTTTTTTCTCTACTAAAGTGTTAGACCCAATTAATTTAGTTTAATTTCGGTTTTTCAAACATTTTATTTTAAAGCAAATTTTTGTTAAAGATTATTTATATCCAACTCTATAACTCGCCTATGGTTCGTCCTACAGGACATTTGCAAATAACTATTTTGTCGGAAATTTTATCCGCTTTAATTTTGAAAAAAAGATAAAATTTGATAGGAGTAACGGTTTTCGAAATATAAGCAAAAAACCAAAGTGAAAACTGTTACAGTTACTGAACAAAAATGTAATACAGTTTTCAATGTTTGAGACGAAGTCGAAGATGCAGCATTTAAAAACGACTCTAAAGACTTCAGTGACTTTTATGTCACATCCTTTTTCCTCTAATAAAGTGTTGGACCCAATAAATTAAGTGTATTTTAAATCACAAGACATTTTCTGTTAAAGCACTTTTTTTTTAAATATTAGTTATTTTCAATCATATATCTCGCTTATGGTTAGTCCTACATGAAAAATGCAAATAACTATTTTGTAGGAAATTTTGTCAGCTTTAATTTTGGTAAAGAGATAAAAATTGATAAGAGTAACTGTTTTCGAGATATAAGCAAGAAACCAAACAACTGTTACCTTAATTAAGCGTTAGCATATAAGCAAATTTAGTACTAATAGTATTATTATTATTAATGTTATTGTTATTAATATGACGACTAAAAACAACTTTGAAGACTTTGGTGATTTTTATGTCTTTTCCTTTTTTCTCTACTAAAGTGTTAGACCCAATTAATTTAGTTTAATTTCGGTTTTTCAAACATCTTATTTTAAAGCAAATTTTTGTTAAAGATTATTTATATCTAACTCTATAACTCGCTTATGGTTGGTCCTACAAAAGAAATGCAAATAACTATTTTGTATGAAATTTTATCAGCTTTAATTTTTAAAGAAAGATAAAAATTGATAGGAGTAACTGTTTTCGAGATATAAGCAAGAAACCAAAAAACTGTTACCTTAATTAAGCGCATGCATATAAGCAAATTTAGTACTATAAGTATTATTATTATTAATGTTATTGTTATTAATATGACGACTAAAGACGACTCTAAAAACTTTAGTGACTTTTATGTCTCCTCCTTTTTCCTCTACTAAAATGCTAGACCCAATTAATTTAGTTTAATTTCAGTTTTTCAAACATTTTATTTTAAAGCAAATTTTTGTTAAAAATTATTTATATCCAACTCTATAACTCGCCTATGGTTCGTCCTACAGGCAATTTGCAAAAAACTATTTTGTAGGAAATTTTATCCGCTTTAATTTTGAAAAAAAGATAAAATTTGATAGGAGTAACGGTTTTTGAGATATAAGCAAAAAACCAAAGTGAAAACTGTTACAGTTACTGAACAAAAATGTAATACAGTTTTCAATGTTTGAGACGAAGTCGAAGATGCAGCATTTAAAAACGACTCTAAAGACTTCAGTGACTTTTATGTCACCTCCTTTTTCCTCTAATAAAGTGTTAGACCCAATAAATTAAGTGTATTTTAAATCACAAGACATTTTCTGTTAAAGCACTTTTTTTTTTAAATATTAATTATTGTCAATCATATATCTCGCTTATGGTTAGTCCTACATGAAAAATGCAAATAACTATTTTGTAGGAAATTTTGTCAGCTTTAATTTTAGTAAAGAGATAAAAATTGATAGGAGTAACTGTTTTCGAGATATAAGCAAGAAACCAAAAAACTGTTACCTTAATTAAGCGCATGCATATAAGCAAATTTAGTACTATAAGTATTATTATTATTAATGTTATTGTTATAAATATGACGACTAAAGACGACTCTGAAAACTTTAGTGACTTTTATGTCTTCTCCTTTTTCCTCTACTAAAATGCTAGACCCAATTAATTTAGTTTAATTTCAGTTTTTCAAACATTTTATTTTAAAGCAAATTTTTGTTGAATATTATTAATATCCAACTCTATAACTCGCTTATGGTTGATCCTACAAGAAAAATGCAAATAACTATTTTGTTGCAAATTTTATCAGCTTTATTATTAGTAAAAAGATAAAAATTGATAGGAGTAACTGTTTTCGAGATATAAGCAAGAAACCAAAAAACTCTTACCTTAATTAAGCGCTTGCATATAAGCAAATTTAGTACTATTAGTATTATTATTATTAATGTTATTGTTATTAATATGACGACTAAAAACAACTTTGAAGACTTTGGTGATTTGATGTCTTCTCCTTTTTTCTCCACTAAAGTGTTAGACCCAATTAATTTAGTTCAATTTCGGTTTTTCAAACATTTTATTTTAAAGCAAATTTTTGTTAAAGATTATTTATATCCAACTCTATAACTCGCCTATGGTTCGTCCTACAGGAAATTTGCAAATATCTATTTTGTAAGAAATTTTATCCGCTTTAATTTTGAAAAAAAGATAAAATTTGATAGGAGTAACGGTTTTCGAGATATAAGCAAAAAACCAAAGTGAAAACTGTTACAGTTACTGAACAAAAATGTAATACAGTTTTCAATGTTTGAGACGAAGTCGAAGATGCAGCATTTAAAAACGACTCTAAAGACTTCAGTGACTTTTATGTCACCTCCTTTTTCCTCTAATAAAGTGTTGGACCCAATAAATTAAGTGTATTTTAAATCACAAGACATTTTCTGTTAAAGCACTTTTTTTTTAAATATTAATTATTTTCAGTCATATATCTCGCTTATGGTTAGTCCTACATGAAGAATGCAAATAACTATTTTGTAGGAAATTTTGTCAGCTTTAATTTTAGTAAAGAAATAAAAATTGATAGGAGTAACTGTTTTCGAGATATAAGCAAGAAACCAAAAAACTGTTACCTTAATTAAGCGTTTGCATATAAGCAAATTTAGTACTATTAGTATTATTATTATTATTAATGCTATTGTTATTAATATGACGACTAAAGACGACTCTGAGACCTTTAGTGACTTTTATGTCTTCTCCTTTTTCCTCTACTAAAGTGTTAGACCCAATTAATTTAGTTTAATTTCAGTTATTCAAACATTTTATTTTAAAGCAAATTTTTGTTAAAGAATATTTATATCCAACTCTATAACTCGCTTATGGTTGGTCCTACAAAAGAAATGCGAATAACTATTTTGTAGGAAATTTTATCAGCTTTAATTTTTAAGGAAAGATAAAAACTGATAGGAGTAACTGTTTTCGAGATATAAGCAAGAAACCTAAAACTGTTACCTTAATTAAGCGCTTGTATATAAGCAAATTTAGTACTATTAGTATTATTATTATTAATGTTATTGTTATTAATATGACGACTAAAAACAACTTTGAAGACTTTGGTGATTTTTATGTCTTCTCCTTTTTTCTCTACTAAAGTGTTAGACCCAATTAATTTAGTTTAATTTCGGTTTTTCAAACATTTTATTTTAAAGCAAATTTTTGTTAAAGAATATTTATATCCAACTCTATAACTCGCTTATGGTTGGTCCTACAAAAGAAATGCGAATAACTATTTTGTAGGAAATTTTATCAGCTTTAATTTTTAAGGAAAGATAAAAACTGATAGGAGTAACTGTTTTCGAGATATAAGCAAGAAACCTAAAACTGTTACCTTAATTAAGCGCTTGTATATAAGCAAATTTAGTACTATTAGTATTATTATTATTAATGTTATTGTTATTAATATGACGACTAAAAACAACTTTGAAGACTTTGGTGATTTTTATGTCTTCTCCTTTTCTCTCTACTAAAGTGTTAGACCCAATTAATTTAGTTTAATTTCGGTTTTTCAAACATTTTATTTTAAAGCAAATTTTTGTTAAAGATTATTTATATCCAACTCTATAACTCGCCTATGGTTCGTCCTACAGGACATTTGCAAATAACTATTTTGTAGGAAATTTTATCCGCTTTAATTTTGAAAAAAAGATAAAACTTGATAGGAGTAACGGTTTTCGAAATATAAGCAAAAAACCAAAGTGAAAACTGTTACAGTTACTGAACAAAAATGTAATACAGTTTTCAATGTTTGAGACGAAGTCGAAGATGCAGCATTTAAAAACGACTCTAAAGACTTCAGTAACTTTTATGTCACCTCCTTTTTCCTCTAATAAAGTGTTGGACCCAATAAATTAAGTGTATTTTAAATCACAAGACATTTTCTGTTAAAGCACTTTTTTTTTAAATATTAATTATTTTCAATCATATATCTCGCTTATGGTTAGTCCTACATGAAAAATGCAAATAACTATTTTGTAGGAAATTTTGTCAGCTTTAATTTTAGTGAAGAGATAAAAATTGATAAGAGTAACTGTTTTCGAGATATAAGCAAGAAACCAAACAACTGTTACCTTAATTAAGCGTTTGCATATAAGCAAATTTAGTACTATTAGTATTATTATTATTAATGTTATTGTTATTAATATGACGACTAAAGACGACTCTGAAAACTTTAGTGACTTTTATGTCTCCTACTTTTTCCTCTACTAAAATGCTAGACCCAATTAATTTAGTTTAATTTCAGTTTTTCAAACATTTTATTTTAAAGCAAATTTTTGTTGAATATTATTAATATCCAACTCTATAACTCGCTTATGGTTGATCCTACAAGAAAAATGCAAATAACTAATTTGTTGCAAATTTTATCAGCTTTATTATTAGTAAAAAGATAAAAATTGATAGGAGTAACTGTTTTCGAGATATAAGCAAGAAACCAAAAAACTCTTACCTTAATTAAGCGCTTGCATATAAGCAAATTTAGTACTATTAGTATTATTATTATTAATGTTATTGTTATTAATATGACGACTAAAAACAACTTTGAAGACTTTGGTAATTTTTATGTCTTCTCCTTTTTTCTCTACTAAAGTGTTAGACCCAATTAATTTAGTTTAATTTCGGTTTTTCAAACATTTTATTTTAAAGCAAATTTTTGTTAAAGATTATTTATATCCAACTCTATAACTCGCCTATGGTTCGTCCTACAGGAAATTTGCAAATAACTATTTTGTAGGAAATTTTATCCGCTTTAATTTTGAAAAAAAGATAAAATTTGATAGGAGTAACGGTTTTCGAGATTTAAGCAAAAAACCAAAGTGAAAACTGTTACAGTTACTGAACAAAAATGTAATACAGTTTTCAATGTTTAAGACGAAGTCGAAGATGCAGCATTTAAAAACGACTCTAAAGACTTCAGTGACTTTTATGTCACCTCCTTTTTCCTCTAATAAAGTGTTGGACCCAATAAATTAAGTGTATTTTAAATCACAAGACATTTTCTGTTAAAGCACTTTTTTTTTAAATATTAATTATTTTCAATCATATATCTCGCTTATGGTTAGTCCTACATAAAAAATGCAAATAACTAATTTGTAGGAAATTTTGTCAGCTTTAATTTTAGTAAAGAGATAAAAATTGATAGGAGTAACTGTTTTCGAGATATAAGCAAGAAACCAAACAACTGTTACCTTAATTAAGCGTTTGCATATAAGCAAATTTAGTACTATTAGTATTATTATTATTAATGTTATTGTTATTAATATGACGACTAAAGACGACTCTGAAACCTTTAGTGACTTTTATGTCTTCTCCTTTTTCTTCTACTAAAGTGTTAGACCCAATTAATTTAGTTTAATTTCAGTTATTCAAACATTTTATTTTAAAGCAAATTTTTGTTAAATATTATTTATATCCAACTCTATAACTCGCTTATGGTTGGTTTTACAAAAGAAATGCGAATAACTATTTTGTAGGAAATTTTATCAGCTTTAATTTTTAAAGAAAGATAAAAATTGATAGGAGTAACTGTTTTCGAGATATAAGCAAGAAACCAAAAACTGTTACCTTAATTAAGCGCTTGTATATAAGCAAATTTAGTACTATTAGTATTATTATTATTAATGTTATTGTTATTAATATGACGACTAAAAACAACTTTAAAGACTTTGGTGATTTTTATGTCTTCTCCTTTTTTCTCTACTAAAGTGTTAGACCCAATTAATTTAGTTTAATTTCGGTTTTTCAAACATTTTATTTTAAAGCAAATTTTTGTTAAAGATTATTTATATCCAACTCTATAACTCGCTTATGGTTGGTCCTACAAAAGAAATGCAAATAACTATTTTGTATGAAATTTTATCAGCTTTAATTTTTAAAGAAAGATAAAAATTGAAAGGAGTAACTGTTTTCGAGATATAAGCAAGAAACCAAAAAACTGTTACCTTAATTAAGCGCATGCATATAAGCAAATTTAGTACTATAAGTATTATTATTATTAATGTTATTGTTATTAATATGACGACTAAAGACGACTCTGAAAACTTTAGTGACTTTTATGTCTCCTCCTTTTTCCTCTACTAAAATGCTAGACCCAATTAATTTAGTTTAATTTCAGTTTTTCAAACATTTTATTTTAAAGCAAATTTTTGTTAAAAATTATTTATATCCAACTCTATAACTCGCCTATGGTTCGTCCTACAGTAAATTTGCAAATAACTATTTTGTAGGAAATTTTATCCGCTTTAATTTTGAAAAAAAGATAAAATTTGATAGGAGTAACGGTTTTCGAGATTTAAGCAAAAAACCAAAGTGAAAACTGTTACAGTTACTGAACAAAAATGTAATACAATTTTCAATGTTTGAGACGAAGTCGAAGATGCAGCATTTAAAAACGACTCTAAAGATTTCAGTGACTTTTATGTCACCTCCTTTTTCCTCTAATAAAGTGTTAGACCCAATAAATTAAGTGTATTTTAAATCACAAGACATTTTCTGTTAAAGCACTTTTTTTTTAAATATTAATTATTGTCAATCATATATCTCGCTTATGGTTAGTCCTACATAAAAAATGCAAATAACTATTTTGTAGGAAATTTTGTCAGCTTTAATTTTAGTAAAGAGATAAAAATTGATAGGAGTAACTGTTTTCGAGATATAAGCAAGAAACCAAAAAACTGTTACCTTAATTAAGCGCATGCATATAAGCAAATTTAGTACTATAAGTATTATTATTATTAATGTTATTGTTATTAATATGACGACTAAAAACGACTCTAAAAACTTTAGTGACTTTTATGTCTCCTCCTTTTTCCTCTACTAAAATGCTAGACCCAATTAATTTAGTTTAATTTCAGTTTTTCAAACATTTTATTTTAAAGCAAATTTTTGTTGAATATTATTAATATCCAACTCTATAACTCGCTTATGGTTGATCCTACAAGAAAAATGCAAATAACTATTTTGTTGCAAATTTTATCAGCTTTATTATTAGTAAAAAGATAAAAATTGATAGGAGTAACTGTTTTCGAGATATAAGCAAGAAACCAAAAAACTCTTACCTTAATTAAGCGCTTGCATATAAGCAAATTTAGTACTATAAGTATTATTATTATTAATGTTATTGTTATTAATATGACGACTAAAGACGACTCTGAAACCTTTAGTGACTTTTATGTCTTCTCCTTTTTCCTCTACTAAAGTGTTAGACCCAATTAATTTAGTTTAATTTCAGTTATTCAAACATTTTATTTTAAAGCAAATTTTTGTTAAAGATTATTTATATCCAACTCTATAACTCGCTTATGGTTGGTCCTACAAAAGAAATGCGAATAACTATTTTGTAGGAAATTTTATCAGCTTTAATTTTTAAAGAAAGATAAAAATTGATAGGAGTAACTGTTTTCGAGATATAAGCAAGAAACCAAAAACTGTTACCTTAATTAAGCGCTTGTATATAAGCAAATTTAGTACTATTAGTATTATTATTATTAATGTTTTGTTATTAATATGACGACTAAAAACAACTTTGAAAACTTTGGTGATTTTTATGTCTTCTCCTTTTTTCTCTACTAAAGTGTTAGACCCAATTAATTTAGTTTAATTTCGGTTTTTCAAACATTTTATTTTAAAGCAAATTTTTGTTAAAGATTATTTATATCCAACTCTATAACTCGCCTATGGTTCATCCTACAGGACATTTGCAAATAACTATTTTGTAGGAAATTTTATCCGCTTTAATTTTGAAAAAAAGATAAAATTTGATAGGAGTAACGGTTTTCGAAATATAAGCAAAAAACCAAAGTGAAAACTGTTACAGTTACTGAACAAAAATGTAATACAGTTTTCAATGTTTGAGACGAAGTCGAAGATGCAGCATTTAAAAACGACTCTAAAGACTTCAGTGACTTTTATGTCACATCCTTTTTCCTCTAATAAAGTGTTGGACCCAATAAATTAAGTGTATTTTAAATCACAAGACATTTTCTGTTAAAGCACTTTTTTTTTAAATATTAATTATTTTCAATCATATATCTCGCTTATGGTTAGTCCTACATGAAAAATGCAAATAACTATTTTGTAGGAAATTTTGTCAGCTTTAATTTTAGTAAAGAGATAAAAATTGATAAGAGTAACTGTTTTCGAGATATAAGCAAGAAACCAAACAACTGTTACCTTAATTAAGCGCATGCATATAAGCAAATTTAGTACTATAAGTATTATTATTATTAATGTTATTGTTATAAATATGACGACTAAAGACGACTCTGAAAACTTTAGTGACTTTTATGTCTTCTCCTTTTTCCTCTACTAAAATGCTAGACCCAATTAATTTAGTTTAATTTCAGTTTTTCAAACATTTTATTTTAAAGCAAATTTTTGTTGAATATTATTAATATCCAACTCTATAACTCGCTTATGGTTGATCCTACAAGAAAAATGCAAATAACTATTTTGTTGCAAATTTTATCAGCTTTATTATTAGTAAAAAGATAAAAATTGATAGGAGTAACTGTTTTCGAGATATAATCAAGAAACCAAAAAACTCGTACCTTAATTAAGCGCTTGCATATAAGCAAATTTAGTACTATTAGTATTATTATTATTAATGTTATTGTTATTAATATGACGACTAAAAACAACTTTGAAGACTTTGGTGATTTTTATGTCTTCTCCTTTTTTCTCCACTAAAGTGTTAGACCCAATTAATTTAGTTCAATTTCGGTTTTTCAAACATTTTATTTTAAAGCAAATTTTTGTTAAAGATTATTTATATCCAACTCTATAACTCGCCTATGGTTCGTCCTACAGGAAATTTGCAAATAACTATTTTGTAAGAAATTTTATCCGCTTTAATTTTGAAAAAAAGATAAAATTTGATAGGAGTAACGGTTTTCGAGATATAAGCAAAAAACCAAAGTGAAAACTGTTACAGTTACTGAACAAAAATGTAATACAGTTTTCAATGTTTGAGACGAAGTCGAAGATGCAGCATTTAAAAACGACTCTAAAGACTTCAGTGACTTTTATGTCACCTCCTTTTTCCTCTAATAAAGTGTTGGACCCAATAAATTAAGTGTATTTTAAATCACAAGACATTTTCTGTTAAAGCACTTTTTTTTTAAATATTAATTATTGTCAGTCATATATCTCGCTTATGGTTAGTCCTACATGAAAAATGCAAATAACTATTTTGTAGGAAATTTTGTCAGCTTTAATTTTAGTAAAGAAATAAAAATTGATAGGAGTAACTGTTTTCGAGATATAAGCAAGAAACCAAAAAACTGTTACCTTAATTAAGCGTTTGCATATAAGCAAATTTAGTACTATTAGTATTATTATTATTATTAATGCTATTGTTATTAATATGACGACTAAAGACGACTCTGAGACCTTTAGTGACTTTTATGTCTTCTCCTTTTTCCTCTACTAAAGTGTTAGACCCAATTAATTTAGTTTAATTTCAGTTATTCAAACATTTTATTTTAAAGCAAATTTTTGTTAAAGAATATTTATATCCAACTCTATAACTCGCTTATAGTTGGTCTTACAAAAAAAATGCGAATAACTATTTTGTAGGAAATTTTATCAGCTTTAATTTTTAAAGAAAGATAAAAATTGATAGGAGTAACTGTTTTCGAGATATAAGCAAGAAACCAAAAACTGTTACCTTAATTAAGCGCTTGTATATAAGCAAATTTAGTACTATTAGTATTATTATTATTAATGTTATTGTTATTAATATGACAACTAAAAACAACTTTGAAGACTTTGGTGATTTTTATGTCTTCTCCTTTTTTCTCTACTAAAGTGTTAGACCCAATTAATTTAGTTTAATTTCGGTTATTCAAACATTTTATTTTAAAGCAAATTTTTGTTAAAGAATATTTATATCCAACTCTATAACTCGCTTATGGTTGGTCCTACAAAAGAAATGCGAATAACTATTTTGTAGGAAATTTTATCAGCTTTAATTTTTAAGGAAAGATAAAAACTGATAGGAGTAACTGTTTTCGAGATATAAGCAAGAAACCTAAAACTGTTACCTTAATTAAGCGCTTGTATATAAGCAAATTTAGTACTATTAGTATTATTATTATTAATGTTATTGTTATTAATATGACGACTAAAAACAACTTTGAAGACTTTGGTGATTTTTATGTCTTCTCCTTTTTTCTCTACTAAAGTGTTAGACCCAATTAATTTAGTTTAATTTCGGTTTTTCAAACATTTTATTTTAAAGCAAATTTTTGTTAAAGATTATTTATATCCAACTCTATAACTCGCCTATGGTTCGTCCTACAGGACATTTGCAAATAACTATTTTGTAGGAAATTTTATCCGCTTTAATTTTGAAAAAAAGATAAAATTTGATAGGAGTAACGGTTTTCGAAATATAAGCAAAAAACCAAAGTGAAAACTGTTACAGTTACTGAACAAAAATGTAATACAGTTTTCAATGTTTGAGACGAAGTCGAAGATGCAGCATTTAAAAACGACTCTAAAGACTTCAGTAACTTTTATGTCACCTCCTTTTTCCTCTAATAAAGTGTTGGACCCAATAAATTAAGTGTATTTTAAATCACAAGACATTTTCTGTTAAAGCACTTTTTTTTTAAATATTAATTATTTTCAATCATATATCTCGCTTATGGTTAGTCCTACATGAAAAATGCAAATAACTATTTTGTAGGAAATTTTGTCAGCTTTAATTTTAGTGAAGAGATAAAAATTGATAAGAGTAACTGTTTTCGAGATATAAGCAAGAAACCAAACAACTGTTACCTTAATTAAGCGTTTGCATATAAGCAAATTTAGTACTATTAGTATTATTATTATTAATGTTATTGTTATTAATATGACGACTAAAGACGACTCTGAAAACTTTAGTGACTTTTATGTCTCCTACTTTTTCCTCTACTAAAATGCTAGACCCAATTAATTTAGTTTAATTTCAGTTTTTCAAACATTTTATTTTAAAGCAAATTTTTGTTGAATATTATTAATATCCAACTCTATAACTCGCTTATGGTTGATCCTACAAGAAAAATGCAAATAACTATTTTGTTGCAAATTTTATCAGCTTAATTAATAGTAAAAAGATAAAAATTGATAGGAGTAACTGTTTTCGAGATATAAGCAAGAAACCAAAAAACTCTTACCTTAATTAAGCGCTTGCATATAAGCAAATTTAGTACTATTAGTATTATTATTATTAATGTTATTGTTATTAATATGACGACTAAAAACAACTTTGAAGACTTTGGTGATTTTTATGTCTTCTCCTTTTTTCTCTACTAAAGTGTTAGACCCAATTAATTTAGTTTAATTTCGGTTTTTCAAACATTTTATTTTAAAGCAAATTTTTGTTAAAGATTATTTATATCCAACTCTATAACTCGCCTATGGTACGTCCTACAGGAAATTTGCAAATAATTATTTTGTAGGAAATTTTATCCGCTTTAATTTTGAAAAAAAGATAAAATTTGATAGGAGTAACGGTTTTCGAGATTTAAGCAAAAAACCAAAGTGAAAACTGTTACAGTTACTGAACAAAAATGTAATACAGTTTTCAATGTTTAAGACGAAGTCGAAGATGCAGCATTTAAAAACGACTCTAAAGACTTCAGTGACTTTTATGTCACCTCCTTTTTCCTCTAATAAAGTGTTGGACCCAATAAATTAAGTGTATTTTAAATCACAAGACATTTTCTGTTAAAGCACTTTTTTTTTAAATATTAATTATTTTCAATCATATATCTCGCTTATGGTTAGTCCTACATGAAAAATGCAAACAACTATTTTGTAGGAAATTTTGTCAGCTTTAATTTTAGTAAAGAGATAAAAATTGATAGGAGTAACTGTTTTCGAGATATAAGCAAGAAACCAAACAACTGTTACCTTAATTAAGCGTTTGCATATAAGCAAATATAGTACTATTAGTATTATTATTATTAATGTTATTGTTATTAATATGACGACTAAAGACGACTCTGAAACCTTTAGTGACTTTTATATCTTCTCCTTTTTCTTCTACTAAAGTGTTAGACCCAATTAATTTAGTTTAATTTCAGTTATTCAAACATTTTATTTTAAAGCAAATTTTTGTTAAATATTATTTATATTCAACTCTATAACTCGCTTATGGTTGGTCTTACAAAAGAAATGCGAATAACTATTTTGTAGGAAATTTTATCAGCTTTAATTTTTAAAGAAAGATAAAAATTGATAGGAGTAACTGTTTTCGAGATATAAGCAAGAAACCAAAAACTGTTACCTTAATTAAGCGCGTGTATATAAGCAAATTTAGTACTATTAGTATTATTATTATTAATGTTATTGTTATTAATATGACGACTAAAAACAACTTTAAAGACTTTGGTGATTTTTATGTCTTCTCCTTTTTTCTCTACTAAAGTGTTAGACCCAATTAATTTAGTTTAATTTCGGTTTTTCAAACATTTTATTTTAAAGCAAATTTTTGTTAAAGATTATTTATATCCAACTCTATAACTCGCTTATGGTTGGTCCTACAAAAGAAATGCAAATAACTATTTTGTATGAAATTTTATCAGCTTTAATTTTTAAAGAAAGATAAAAATTGAAAGGAGTAACTGTTTTCGAGATATAAGCAAGAAACCAAAAAACTGTTACCTTAATTAAGCGCATGCATATAAGCAAATTTAGTACTATAAGTATTATTATTATTAATGTTATTGTTATTAATATGACGACTAAAGACGACTCTGAAAACTTTAGTGACTTTTATGTCTCCTCCTTTTTCCTCTACTAAAATGCTAGACCCAATTAATTTAGTTTAATTTCAGTTTTTCAAACATTTTATTTTAAAGCAAATTTTTGGTAAAAATTATTTATATCCAACTCTATAACTCGCCTATGGTTCGTCCTACAGTAAATTTGCAAATAACTATTTTGTAGGAAATTTTATCCGCTTTAATTTTGAAAAAAAGATAAAATTTGATAGGAGTAACGGTTTTCGAGATTTAAGCAAAAAATCAAAGTGAAAACTGTTACAGTTACTGAACAAAAATGTAATACAGTTTTCAATGTTTGAGACGAAGTCGAAGATGCAGCATTTAAAAACGACTCTAAAGATTTCAGTGACTTTTATGTCACCTCCTTTTTCCTCTAATAAAGTGTTAGACCCAATAAATTAAGTGTATTTTAAATCACAAGACATTTTCTGTTAAAGCACTTTTTTTTTAAATATTAATTATTGTCAATCATATATCTCGCTTATGGTTAGTCCTACATAAAAAATGCAAATAACCATTTTGTAGGAAATTTTGTCAGCTTTAATTTTAGTAAAGAGATAAAAATTGATAGGAGTAACTGTTTTCGAGATATAAGCAAGAAACCAAAAAACTGTTACCTTAATTAAGCGCATGCATATAAGCAAATTTAGTACTATAAGTATTATTATTATTAATGTTATTGTTATTAATATGACGACTAAAGACGACTCTGAAAACTTTAGTGACTTTTATGTCTCCTCCTTTTTCCTCTACTAAAATGCTAGACCCAATTAATTTAGTTTAATTTCAGTTTTTCAAACATTTTATTTTAAAGCAAATTTTTGTTGAATATTATTAATATCCAACTCTATAACTCGCTTATGGTTGATCCTACAAGAAAAATGCAAATAACTATTTTGTTGCAAATTTTATCAGCTTTATTATTAGTAAAAAGATAAAAATTGATAGGAGTAACTTTTTTCGAGATATAAGCAAGAAACCATAAAACTCTTACCTTAATTAAGCGCTTGCATATAAGCAAATTTAGTACTATTAGTATTATTATTATTAATGTTATTGTTATTAATATGACGACTAAAAACAACTTTGAAGATTTTGGTGATTTTTATGTCTTCTTCTTTTTTCTCTACTAAAGTGTTAGACCCAATTAATTTAGTTTAATTTCGGTTTTTCAAACATTTTATTTTAAAGCAAATTTTTGTTAAAGATTATTTATATCCAACTCTATAACTCGCCTATGGTTTGTCCTACAGGAAATTTGCAAATAACTATTTTGTAGGAAATTTTATCCGCTTTAATTTTGAAAAAAAGATAAAATTTGATAGGAGTAACGGTTTTCGAGATATAAGCAAAAAACCAAAGTGAAAACTGTTACAGTTACTGAACAAAAATATAATACAGTTTTCAATGTTTGAGACGAAGTCGAAGATGCATCATTTAAAAACGACTCTAAAGACTTCAGTGACTTTTATGTCACCTCCTTTTTCCTCTAATAAAGTGTTGGACCCAATAAATTAAGTGTATTTTAAATCACAAGACATTTTATGTTAAAGCACTTTTTTTTTAAATATTAATTATTGTCAATCATATATCTCGCTTATGGTTAGTCCTACATGAAAAATGCAAATAACTATTTTGTAGGAAATTTTGTCAGCTTTAATTTTGGTAAAGAGATAAAAATTGATAGGAGTAACTGTTTTCGAGATATAAGCAAGAAACCAAAAAACTGTTACCTTAATTAAGCGTTTGCATATAAGCAAATTTAGTACTATTAGTATTATTATTATTATTAATGTTATTGTTTTTAATATGACGACTAAAGACGACTCTGAGACCTTTAGTGACTTTTATGTCTTCTCCTTTTTCCTCTACTAAAGTGTTAGACCCAATTAATTTAGTTTAATTTCAGTTATTCAAACATTTTATTTTAAAGCAAATTTTTGTTAAAGAATATTTATATCCAACTCTATAACTCGCTTATGGTTGGTTTTACAAAAAAAATGCGAATAACTATTTTGTAGGAAATTTTATCAGCTTTAATTTTTAAAGAAAGATAAAAATTGATAGGAGTAACTGTTTTCGAGATATAAGCAAGAAACCAAAAACTGTTACCTTAATTAAGCGCTTGTATATAAGCAAATTTAGTACTATTAGTATTATTATTATTAATGTTATTGTTATTAATATGACGACTAAAAACAACTTTGAAGACTTTGGTGATTTTTATGTCTTCTCCTTTTTTCTCTACTAAAGTGTTAGACCCAATTAATTTAGTTTAATTTCGGTTTAACAAACATTTTATTTTAAAGCATATTTTTGTTAAAGATTATTTATATCCAACTCTATAACTCGCCTATGGTTCGTCCTACAGGACATTTGCAAATAACTATTTTGTAGGAAATTTTAGCCGCTTTAATTTTGAAAAAAAGATAAAATTTGATAGGAGTAACGGTTTTCGAAATATAAGCAAAAAACCAAAGTGAAAACTGTTACAGTTACTGAACAAAAATGTAATACAGTTTTCAATGTTTGAGACGAAGTCGAAGATGCAGCATTTAAAAACGACTCTAAAGACTTCAGTGACTTTTATGTCACCTCCTTTTTCCTCTAATAAAGTGTTGGACCCAATAAATTAAGTGTATTTTAAATCACAAGACATTTTCTGTTAAAGCACTTTTTTTTTAAATATTAATTATTTTCAATCATATATCTCGCTTATGGTTAGTCCTACATGAAAAATGCAAATAACTATTTTGTAGGAAATTTTGTCAGCTTTAATTTTTAAAGACAGATAAAAATTGATAGGAGTAACTGTTTTCGAGATATAAGCAAGAAACCAAAAACTGTTACCTTAATTAAGCGTTTGCATATAAGCAAATTTAGTACTATTAGTATTATTATTATTAATGTTATTGTTATTAATATGACGACTAAAAACAACTTTGAAGACTTTGGTGATTTTTATGTCTTCTCCTTTTTTCTCTACTAAAGTGTTAGACCCAATTAATTTAGTTTAATTTCGGTTTTTCAAACATTTTATTTTAAAGCAAATTTTTGTTAAAGATTATTTATATCCAACTCTATAACTCGCTTATGGTTGGTCCTACAAAAGAAATGCAAATAACTATTTTGTATGAAATTTTATCAGCTTTAATTTTTAAAGAAAGATAAAAATTGATAGAAGTAACTGTTTTCGAGATATAAGCAAGAAACCAAAAAACTGTTACCTTAATTAAGCGCATGCATATAAGCAAATTTAGTACTATAAGTATTATTATTATTAATGTTATTGTTATTAATATGACGACTAAAGACGACTCTGAAAACTTTAGTGATTTTTATGTCTCCTCCTTTTTCCTCTACTAAAATGCTAGACCCAATTAATTTAGTTTAATTTCAGTTTTTCAAACATTTTATTTTAAAGCAAATTTTTGTTAAAAATTATTTATATCCAACTCTATAACTCGCCTATGGTTCGTCCTACAGGAAATTTGCAAATAATTATTTTGTAGGAAATTTTATCCGCTTTAATTTTGAAAAAAAGATAAAATTTGATAGGAGTAACGGTTTTCGAGATATAAGCAAAAAACCAAAGTGAAAACTGTTACAGTTACTGAACAAAAATGTAATACAGTTTTCAATGTTTGAGACGAAGTCGAAGATGCAGCATTTAAAAACGACTCTAAAGACTTCAGTGACTTTTATGTCACCTCCTTTTTCCTCTAATAAAGTGTTAGACCCAATAAATTAAGTGTATTTTAAATCACAAGACATTTTCTGTTAAAGCACTTTTTTTTTAAATATTAATTATTGTCAATCATATATCTCGCTTATGGTTACTCCTACATGAAAAATGCAAATAATTATTTTGTAGGAAATTTTGTCAGCTTTAATTTTAGTAAAGAGATAAAAATTGATAGGAGTAACTGTTTTCGAGATATAAGCAAGAAACCAAAAAACTGTTACCTTAATTAAGCGCATGCATATAAGCAAATTTAGTACTATAAGTATTATTATTATTAATGTTATTGTTATTAATAAGACGACTAAAGACGACTTTGAAAACTTTAGTGACTTTTATGTCTCCTCCTTTTTCCTCTACTAAAATGCTAGACCCAATTAATTTAGTTTAATTTCAGTTTTTCAAACATTTTATTTTAAAGCAAATTTTTGTTGAATATTATTAATATCCAACTCTATAACTCGCTTATGGTTGATCCTACAAGAAAAATGCAAATAACTATTTTGTTGCAAATTTTATCAGCTTTATTATTAGTAAAAAGATAAAAATTGATAGGAGTAACTGTTTTCGAGATATAAGCAAGAAACCAAAAAACTGTTACCTTAATTAAGCGCATGCATATAAGCAAATTTAGTACTATAAGTATTATTATTATTAATGATATTGTTATTAATATGACGACTAAAGACGACTCTGAAAACTTTAGTGACTTTTATGTCTCCTCCTTTTTCCTCTACTAAAATGCTAGACCCAATTAATTTAGTTTAATTTCAGTTTTTCAAACATTTTATTTTAAAGCAAATTTTTGTTAAAAATTATTTATATCAAACTCTATAACTCGCCTATGGTTTGTCCTACAGGAAATTTGCAAATAACTATTTTGTAGGAAATTTTATCCGCTTTAATTTTGAAAAAAAGATAAAATTTGATAGGAGTAACGGTTTTCGAGATATAAGTAAAAAACCAAAGTGAAAACTGTTACAGTTACTGAACAAAAATGTAATACAGTTTTCAATGTTTGAGACGAAGTCAAAGATGCAGCATTTAGAAACGACTCTAAAGACTTCAGTGACTTTTATGTCACCTCCTTTTTCCTCTAATAAAGTGTTAGACCCAATAAATTAAGTGTATTTTAAATCACAAGACATTTTCTGTTAAAGCACTTTTTTTTTAAATATTAATTATTTTCAATCATATATCTCGCTTATGGTTAGTCCTACATGAAAAATGCAAATAACTATTTTGTAGGAAATTTTGTCAGCTTTAATTTTAGTGAAGAGATAAAAATTGTTAGGAGTAACTGTTTTCGAGATATAAGCAAGAAACCAAAAAACTGTTACCTTAATTAAGCGCATGCATATAAGCAAATTTAGTACTATAAGTATTATTATTATTAATGTTATTGTTATTAATATGACGACTAAAAACAACTTTAAAGACTTTGGTCATTTTTATGTCTTCTCCTTTTTTCTCTACTAATGTGTTAGACCCAATAAATTTAGTTTAATTTCGGTTTTTCAAACATTTTATTTTAAAGCAAATTTTTGTTAAAGATTATTTATATCCAACTCTATAACTCGCTTATGGTTGATCCTACAAGAAAAATGCAAATAACTATTTTGTAGGAAATTTTATCAGCTTTAATTTTTAAAGAAAGATAAAAATTGATAGGAGTAACTGTTTTTGAGATATAAGCAAGAAACCAAAAAACTGTTACCTTAATTAAGCGCATGCATATAAGCAAATTTAGTACCATAAGTATTATTATTATTAATGTTATTGTTATTAATATGACGACTAAAGACGACTCTGAAAACTTTAGTGACTTTTATGTCTCCTCCTTTTTCCTCTACTAAAATGCTAGACCCAATTAATTTAGTTTAATTTCAGTTTTTCAAACATTTTATTTTAAAGCAAATTTTTGTTAAAGATTATTTATATCCAACTCTATAACTCGCTTATGGTTGGTCCTACAAAAGAAATGCGAATAACTATTTTGTAGGAAATTTTATCAGCTTTAATTTTTAAAGAAAGATAAAAATTGATAGGAGTAACTGTTTTCGAGATATAAGCAAGAAACCAAAAACTGTTACCTTAATTAAGCGCTTGTATATAAGCAAATTTAGTACTATTAGTATTATTTTTATTAATGTTATTGTTATTAATATGACGACTAAAAACAACTTTGAAGACTTTGGTGACTTTTATGTCACCTCCTTTTTCCTCTAATAAAGTGTTGGACCCAATAAATTAAGTGTATTTTAAATCACAAGACATTTTCTGTTAAAGCACTTTTTTTTTAAATATTAATTATTTTCAATCATATATCTCGCTTATGGTTAGTCCTACATGAAAAATGCAAATAACTATTTTGTAGGAAATTGTGTCAGCTTTAATTTTAATAAAGAGATAAAAATTGATAGGAGTAACTGTTTTCGAGATATAAGCAAGAAACCAAACAACTGTTACCTTAATTAAGCGTTTGCATATAAGCAAATTTAGTACTATTAGTATTATTATTATTAATGTTATTGTTATTAATATGACGACTAAAGACGACTCTAAAACCTTTAGTGACTTTTATGTCTTCTCCTTTTTCCTCTACTAAAGTGTTAGACCCAATTAATTTAGTTTAATTTCAGTTATTCAAACATTTTATTTTAAAGCAAATTTTTGTTAAAGAATATTTATATCCAACTCTATAACTCGCTTATGGTTGGTCCTACAAAAGAAATGCGAATAACTATTTTGTAGGAAATTTTATCAGCTTTAATTTTTAAAGAAAGATAAAAATTGATAGGAGTAACTGTTTTCGAGATATAAGCAAGAAACCAAAAACTGTTACCTTAATTAAGCGCTTGTATATAAGCAAATTTAGTACTATTAGTATTATTTTTATTAATGTTATTGTTATTAATATGACGACTAAAAACAACTTTGAAGACTTTGGTGATTTTTATGTCTTCTCCTTTTTCCTCTACTAAAGTGTTAGACCCAATTAATTTAGTTTAATTTCAGTTATTCAAACATTTTATTTTAAAGCAAATTTTTGTTAAAGAATATTTATATCCAACTCTATAACTCGCTTATGGTTGGTCCTACAAAAGAAATGCAAATAACTATTTTGTATGAAATTTTATCAGCTTTAATTTTTAAAGAAAGATAAAAATTGATAGGAGTAACTGTTTTCGAGGTATAAGCAAGAAACCAAAAAACTGTTACCTTAATTAAGCGCATGCATATAAGCAAATTTAGTACTATAAGTATTATTATTATTAATGTTATTGTTATTAATATGACGACTAAAGACGACTCTGAAAACTTTAGTGATTTTTATGTCTCCTCCTCCTTTTTCCTCTACTAAAATGCTAGACCCAATTAATTTAGTTTAATTTCAGTTTTTCAAACATTTTATTTTAAAGCAAATTTTTGTTAAAAATTATTTATATCCAACTCTATAACTCGCCTATGGTTCGTCCTACAGGAAATTTGCAAATAACCATTTTGTAGGAAATTTTATCCGCTTTAATTTTGAAAAAAAGATAAAATTTGATAGAAGTAACGGTTTTCGAGATATAAGCAAAAAACCAAAGTGAAAACTGTTACAGTTACTGAACAAAAATGTAATACAGTTTTCAATGTTTGAGACGAAGTCGAAGATGCAGCATTTAAAAACGACTCTAAAGACTTCAGTGACTTTTATGTCACCTCCTTTTTCCTCTAATAAAGTGTTAGACCCAATAAATTAAGTGTATTTTAAATCACAAGACATTTTCTGTTAAAGCACTTTTTTTTTAAATATTAATTATTGTCAATCATATATCTCGCTTATGGTTAGTCCTACATGAAAAATGCAAATAACTATTTTGTAGGAAATTTTGTCAGCTTTAATTTTAGTAAAGAGATAAAAATTGATAGGAGTAACTGTTTTCGAGATATAAGCAAGAAACCAAAAAACTGTTACTTTAATTAAGCGCATGCATATAAGCAAATTTAGTACTATAAGTATTATTATTATTAATGTTATTGTTATTAATATGACGACTAAAGACGACTCTGAAAACTTTAGTGACTTTTATGTCTCCTCCTTTTTCCTCTACTAAAATGCTAGACCCAATTAATTTAGTTTAATTTCAGTTTTTCAAACATTTTATTTTAAAGCAAATTTTTGTTGAATATTATTAATATCCAACTCTATAACTCGCTTATGGTTGATCCTACAAGAAAAATGCAAATAACTATTTTGTTGCAAATTTAATCAGCTTTATTATTAGTAAAAAGATAAAAATTGATAGGAGTAACTGTTTTCGAGATATAAGCATGAAACCAAAAAACTCTTACCTTAATTAAGCGCTTGCATATAAGCAAATTTAGTACTATTAGTATTATTATTATTAATGTTATTGTTATTAATATGACGACTAAAAACAACTTTGAAGACTTTGGTGATTTTTATGTCTTCTCCTTTTTTCTCTACTAAAGTGTTAAACCCAAATAATTTAGTTTAATTTCGGTTTTTCAAACATTTTATTTTAAAGCAAATTTTTGTTAAAGATTATTTATATCCAACTCTATAACTCGCCCATGGTTTGTCCTACAGGAAATTTGCAAATAACTATTTTGTAGGAAATTTTATCCGCTTTAATTTTTAAAAAAAGATAAAATTTGATAGGAGTAACGGTTTTTGAGATATAAGCAAAAAACCAAAGTGAAAACTGTTACAGTTACTGAACAAAAATGTAATACAGTTTTCAATGTTTGAGACGAAGTCGAAGATGCAGCATTTAAAAACGACTCTAAAGACTTCAGTGACTTTTATGTCACCTCCTTTTTCCTCTAATAAAGTGTTGGACCCAATAAATTAAGTGTATTTTAAATCACAAGACATTTTCTGTTAAAGCACTTTTTTTTTTAAATATTAATTATTTTCAATCATATATCTCGCTTATGGTTAGTCCTACATGAAAAATGCAAATAACTATTTTGTAGGAAATTTTGTCAGCTTTAATTTTAGTTAAGAGATAAAAATTGATGAGAGTAACTGTTTTCGAGATATAAGCAAGAAACCAAACAACTGTTACCTTAATTAAGCGTTTGCATATAAGCAAATTTAGTACTATTAGTATTATTATTATTAATGTTATTGTTATTAATATGACGACTAAAAACAACTTTGAAGACTTTGGTGATTTTTATGTCTTCTCCTTTTTTCTTTACTAAAGTGTTAGACCCAATTAATTTAGTTTAATTTCGGTTTTTCAAACATTTTATTTTAAAGCAAATTTTTGTTAAAGATTATTTATATCCAACTCTATAACTCGCTTATGGTTGGTCCTACAAAAGAAATGCAAATAACTATTTAGTATGAAATTTTATCAGCTTTAATTTTTAAAGAAAGATAAAAATTGATAGGAGTAACTGTTTTCGAGATATAAGCAAGAAACCAAAAAACTGTTACCTTAATTAAGCGCATGCATATAAGCAAATTTAGTACTATAAGTATTATTATTATTAATGTTATTGTTATTAATATGACGACTAAAGACGATTCTGAAAACTTTAGTGACTTTTATGTCTCCTCCTTTTTCCTCTACTAAAATGCTAGACCCAATGAATTTAGTTTAATTTCAGTTTTTCAAACATTTTATTTTAAAGCAAATTTTTGTTAAAGATTATTTATATCCAACTCTATAACTCGCCTATGGTTTGTCCTACAGGAAATTTGCAAATAACTATTTTGTAGGAAATTTTATCCGCTTTAATTTTTAAAAAAAGATAAAATTTGATAGGAGTAACGGTTTTTGAGATATAAGCAAAAAACCAAAGTGAAAACTGTTACAGTTACTGAACAAAAATGTAATACAGTTTTCAATGTTTGAGACGAAGTCGAAGATGCAGCATTTAAAAACGACTCTAAAGACTTCAGTGACTTTTATGTCACCTCCTTTTTCCTCTAATAAAGTGTTGGACCCAATAAATTAAGTGTATTTTAAATCACAAGACATTTTCTGTTAAAGCACTTTTTTTTTTTAAATATTAATTATTTTCAATCATATATCTCGCTTATGGTTAGTCCTACATGAAAAATGCAAATAACTATTTTGTAGGAAATTTTGTCAGCTTTAATTTTAGTAAAGAGATAAAAATTGATAAGAGTAACTGTTTTCGAGATATAAGCAAGAAACCAAACAACTGTTACCTTAATTAAGCGTTTGCATATAAGCAAATTTAGTACTATTAGTATTATTATTATTAATGTTATTGTTATTAATATGACGACTAAAAACAACTTTGAAGACTTTGGTGATTTTTATGTCTTCTCCTTTTTTCTTTACTAAAGTGTTAGACCCAATTAATTTAGTTTAATTTCGGTTTTTCAAACATTTTATTTTAAAGCAAATTTTTGTTAAAGATTATTTATATCCAACTCTATAACTCGCTTATGGTTGGTCCTACAAAAGAAATGCAAATAACTATTTAGTATGAAATTTTATCAGCTTTAATTTTTAAAGAAAGATAAAAATTGATAGGAGTAACTGTTTTCGAGATATAAGCAAGAAACCAAAAACTGTTACCTTAATTAAGCGCTTGTATATAAGCAAATTTAGTACTATTAGTATTATTTTTATTAATGTTATTGTTATTAATATGACGACTAAAAACAACTTTGAAGACTTTGGTGATTTTTATGTCTTCTCCTTTTTCCTCTACTAAAGTGTTAGACCCAATTAATTTAGTTTAATTTCAGTTATTCAAACATTTTATTTTAAAGCAAATTTTTGTTAAAGAATATTTATATCCAACTCTATAACTCGCTTATGGTTGGTCCTACAAAAGAAATGCAAATAACTATTTTGTATGAAATTTTATCAGCTTTAATTTTTAAAGAAAGATAAAAATTGATAGGAGTAACTGTTTTCGAGGTATAAGCAAGAAACCAAAAAACTGTTACCTTAATTAAGCGCATGCATATAAGCAAATTTAGTACTATAAGTATTATTATTATTAATGTTATTGTTATTAATATGACGACTAAAGACGACTCTGAAAACTTTAGTGATTTTTATGTCTCCTCCTCCTTTTTCCTCTACTAAAATGCTAGACCCAATTAATTTAGTTTAATTTCAGTTTTTCAAACATTTTATTTTAAAGCAAATTTTTGTTGAATATTATTAATATCCAACTCTATAACTCGCTTATGGTTGATTCTACAAGAAAAATGCAAATAACTATTTTGTAGGAAATTTTATCAGCTTTAATTTTTAAAGAAAGATAAAAATTGATAGGAGTAACTGTTTTCGAGATATAAGTAAGAAACCAAAAACTGTTACCTTAATTAAGCGCTTGTATATAAGCAAATTTAGTACTATTAGTATTATTATTATTAATGTTATTGTTATTAATATGACGACTAAAAACAACTTTGAAGACTTTGGTGATTTTTATGTCTTCTCCTTTTTTCTCTACTAAAGTTAGACCCAATTAATTTAGTTTAATTTCGGTTTTACAAACATTTTATTTTAAAGCATATTTTTGTTAAAGATTATTTATATCCAACTTTATAACTCGCCTATGGTTCGTCCTACAGGACATTTGCAAATAAATATTTTGTAGGAAATTTTAGCCGCTTTAATTTTGAAAAAAAGATAAAATTTGATAGGAGTAACGGTTTTCGAAATATAAGCAAAAAACCAAAGTGAAAACTGTTACAGTTACTGAACAAAAATGTAATACAGTTTTCAATGTATGAGACGAAGTCGAAGATGCAGCATTTAAAAACGACTCTAAAGACTTCAGTGACTTTTATGTCACCTCCTTTTTCCTCTAATAAAGTGTTGGACCCAATAAATTAAGTGTATTTTAAATCACAAGACATTTTCTGTTAAAGCACTTTTTTTTTAAATATTAATTATTTTCAATCATATATCTCGCTTATGGTTAGTCCTACATGAAAAATGCAAATAACTATTTTGTAGGAAATTGTGTCAGCTTTAATTTTAATAAAGAGATAAAAATTGATAGGAGTAACTGTTTTCGAGATATAAGCAAGAAACCAAACAACTGTTACCTTAATTAAGCGTTTGCATATAAGCAAATTTAGTACTATTAGTATTATTATTATTAATGTTATTGTTATTAATATGACGACTAAAGACGACTCTAAAACCTTTAGTGACTTTTATGTCTTCTCCTTTTTCCTCTACTAAAGTGTTAGACCCAATTAATTTAGTTTAATTTCAGTTATTCAAACATTTTATTTTAAAGCAAATTTTTGTTAAAGAATATTTATATCCAACTCTATAACTCGCTTATGGTTGGTCCTACAAAAGAAATGCGAATAACTATTTTGTAGGAAATTTTATCAGCTTTAATTTTTAAAGAAAGATAAAAATTGATAGGAGTAACTGTTTTCGAGATATAAGCAAGAAACCAAAAACTGTTACCTTAATTAAGCGCTTGTATATAAGCAAATTTAGTACTATTAGTATTATTTTTATTAATGTTATTGTTATTAATATGACGACTAAAAACAACTTTGAAGATTTTGGTGATTTTTATGTTTTCTCCTTTTTTCTCTACTAAAGTGTTAGACCCAATTAATTTAGTTTAATTTCGGTTTTTCAAACATTTTATTTTAAAGCAAATTTTTGTTAAAGATTATTTATATCCAACTCTATAACTCGCTTATGGTTGGTCCTACAAAAGAAATGCAAATAACTATTTAGTATGAAATTTTATCAGCTTTAATTTTTAAAGAAAGATAAAAATTGATAGGAGTAACTGTTTTCGAGATATAAGCAAGAAACCAAAAAACTGTTACCTTAATTAAGCGCATGCATATAAGCAAATTTAGTACTATAAGTATTATTATTATTAATGTTATTGTTATTAATATGACGACTAAAGACGATTCTGAAAACTTTAGTGACTTTTATGTCTCCTCCTTTTTCCTCTACTAAAATGCTAGACCCAATGAATTTAGTTTAATTTCAGTTTTTCAAACATTTTATTTTAAAGCAAATTTTTGTTAAAGATTATTTATATCCAACTCTATAACTCGCCTATGGTTTGTCCTACAGGAAATTTGCAAATAACTATTTTGTAGGAAATTTTATCCGCTTTAATTTTTAAAAAAAGATAAAATTTGATAGGAGTAACGGTTTTTGAGATATAAGCAAAAAACCAAAGTGAAAACTGTTACAGTTACTGAACAAAAATGTAATACAGTTTTCAATGTTTGAGACGAAGTCGAAGATGCAGCATTTAAAAACGACTCTAAAGACTTCAGTGACTTTTATGTCACCTCCTTTTTCCTCTAATAAAGTGTTGGACCCAATAAATTAAGTGTATTTTAAATCACAAGACATTTTCTGTTAAAGCACTTTTTTTTTTAAATATTAATTATTTTCAATCATATATCTCGCTTATGGTTAGTCCTACATGAAAAATGCAAATAACTATTTTGTAGGAAATTTTGTCAGCTTTAATTTTAGTAAAGAGATAAAAATTGATAAGAGTAACTGTTTTCGAGATATAAGCAAGAAACCAAACAACTGTTACCTTAATTAAGCGTTTGCATATAAGCAAATTTAGTACTATTAGTATTATTATTATTAATGTTATTGTTATTAATATGACGACTAAAAACAACTTTGAAGACTTTGGTGATTTTTATGTCTTCTCCTTTTTTCTTTACTAAAGTGTTAGACCCAATTAATTTAGTTTAATTTCGGTTTTTCAAACATTTTATTTTAAAGCAAATTTTTGTTAAAGATTATTTATATCCAACTCTATAACTCGCTTATGGTTGGTCCTACAAAAGAAATGCAAATAACTATTTAGTATGAAATTTTATCAGCTTTAATTTTTAAAGAAAGATAAAAATTGATAGGAGTAACTGTTTTCGAGATATAAGCAAGAAACCAAAAACTGTTACCTTAATTAAGCGCTTGTATATAAGCAAATTTAGTACTATTAGTATTATTTTTATTAATGTTATTGTTATTAATATGACGACTAAAAACAACTTTGAAGACTTTGGTGATTTTTATGTCTTCTCCTTTTTCCTCTACTAAAGTGTTAGACCCAATTAATTTAGTTTAATTTCAGTTATTCAAACATTTTATTTTAAAGCAAATTTTTGTTAAAGAATATTTATATCCAACTCTATAACTCGCTTATGGTTGGTCCTACAAAAGAAATGCAAATAACTATTTTGTATGAAATTTTATCAGCTTTAATTTTTAAAGAAAGATAAAAATTGATAGGAGTAACTGTTTTCGAGGTATAAGCAAGAAACCAAAAAACTGTTACCTTAATTAAGCGCATGCATATAAGCAAATTTAGTACTATAAGTATTATTATTATTAATGTTATTGTTATTAATATGACGACTAAAGACGACTCTGAAAACTTTAGTGATTTTTATGTCTCCTCCTCCTTTTTCCTCTACTAAAATGCTAGACCCAATTAATTTAGTTTAATTTCAGTTTTTCAAACATTTTATTTTAAAGCAAATTTTTGTTGAATATTATTAATATCCAACTCTATAACTCGCTTATGGTTGATTCTACAAGAAAAATGCAAATAACTATTTTGTAGGAAATTTTATCAGCTTTAATTTTTAAAGAAAGATAAAAATTGATAGGAGTAACTGTTTTCGAGATATAAGTAAGAAACCAAAAACTGTTACCTTAATTAAGCGCTTGTATATAAGCAAATTTAGTACTATTAGTATTATTATTATTAATGTTATTGTTATTAATATGACGACTAAAAACAACTTTGAAGACTTTGGTGATTTTTATGTCTTCTCCTTTTTTCTCTACTAAAGTGTTAGACCCAATTAATTTAGTTTAATTTCGGTTTTACAAACATTTTATTTTAAAGCATATTTTTGTTAAAGATTATTTATATCCAACTTTATAACTCGCCTATGGTTCGTCCTACAGGACATTTGCAAATAAATATTTTGTAGGAAATTTTAGCCGCTTTAATTTTGAAAAAAAGATAAAATTTGATAGGAGTAACGGTTTTCGAAATATAAGCAAAAAACCAAAGTGAAAACTGTTACAGTTACTGAACAAAAATGTAATACAGTTTTCAATGTATGAGACGAAGTCGAAGATGCAGCATTTAAAAACGACTCTAAAGACTTCAGTGACTTTTATGTCACCTCCTTTTTCCTCTAATAAAGTGTTGGACCCAATAAATTAAGTGTATTTTAAATCACAAGACATTTTCTGTTAAAGCACTTTTTTTTTAAATATTAATTATTTTCAATCATATATCTCGCTTATGGTTAGTCCTACATGAAAAATGCAAATAACTATTTTGTAGGAAATTGTGTCAGCTTTAATTTTAATAAAGAGATAAAAATTGATAGGAGTAACTGTTTTCGAGATATAAGCAAGAAACCAAACAACTGTTACCTTAATTAAGCGTTTGCATATAAGCAAATTTAGTACTATTAGTATTATTATTATTAATGTTATTGTTATTAATATGACGACTAAAGACGACTCTAAAACCTTTAGTGACTTTTATGTCTTCTCCTTTTTCCTCTACTAAAGTGTTAGACCCAATTAATTTAGTTTAATTTCAGTTATTCAAACATTTTATTTTAAAGCAAATTTTTGTTAAAGAATATTTATATCCAACTCTATAACTCGCTTATGGTTGGTCCTACAAAAGAAATGCGAATAACTATTTTGTAGGAAATTTTATCAGCTTTAATTTTTAAAGAAAGATAAAAATTGATAGGAGTAACTGTTTTCGAGATATAAGCAAGAAACCAAAAACTGTTACCTTAATTAAGCGCTTGTATATAAGCAAATTTAGTACTATTAGTATTATTTTTATTAATGTTATTGTTATTAATATGACGACTAAAAACAACTTTGAAGACTTTGGTGATTTTTATGTCTTCTCCTTTTTCCTCTACTAAAGTGTTAGACCCAATTAATTTAGTTTAATTTCGGTTATTCAAACATTTTATTTTAAAGCAAATTTTTGTTAAAGAATATTTATATCCAACTCTATAACTCGCTTATGGTTGGTCCTACAAAAGAAATGCAAATAACTATTTTGTATGAAATTTTATCAGCTTTAATTTTTAAAGAAAGATAAAAATTGATAGGAGTAACTGTTTTCGAGGTATAAGCAAGAAACCAAAAAACTGTTACCTTAATTAAGCGCATGCATATAAGCAAATTTAGTACTATAAGTATTATTATTATTAATGTTATTGTTATTAATATGACGACTAAAGACGACTCTGAAAACTTTAGTGATTTTTATGTCTCCTCCTCCTTTTTCCTCTACTAAAATGCTAGACCCAATTAATTTAGTTTAATTTCAGTTTTTCAAACATTTTATTTTAAAGCAAATTTTTGTTAAAAATTATTTATATCCAACTCTATAACTCGCCTATGGTTCGTCCTACAGGAAATTTGCAAATAACCATTTTGTAGGAAATTTTATCCGCTTTAATTTTGAAAAAAAGATAAAATTTGATAGAAGTAACGGTTTTCGAGATATAAGCAAAAAACCAAAGTGAAAACTGTTACAGTTACTGAACAAAAATGTAATACAGTTTTCAATGTTTGAGACGAAGTCGAAGATGCAGCATTTAAAAACGACTCTAAAGACTTCAGTGACTTTTATGTCACCTCCTTTTTTCTCTAATAAAGTGTTAGACCCAATAAATTAAGTGTATTTTAAATCACAAGACATTTTCTGTTAAAGCACTTTTTTTTTAAATATTAATTATTGTCAATCATATATCTCGCTTATGGTTAGTCCTACATGAAAAATGCAAATAACTATTTTGTAGGAAATTTTGTCAGCTTTAATTTTAGTAAAGAGATAAAAATTGATAGGAGTAACTGTTTTCGAGATATAAGCAAGAAACCAAAAAACTGTTACTTTAATTAAGCGCATGCATATAAGCAAATTTAGTACTATAAGTATTATTATTATTAATGTTATTGTTATTAATATGACGACTAAAGACGACTCTGAAAACTTTAGTGACTTTTATGTCTCCTCCTTTTTCCTCTACTAAAATGCTAGACCCAATTAATTTAGTTTAATTTCAGTTTTTCAAACATTTTATTTTAAAGCAAATTTTTGTTGAATATTATTAATATCCAACTCTATAACTCGCTTATGGTTGATCCTACAAGAAAAATGCAAATAACTATTTTGTAGGAAATTTTATCAGCTTTAATTTTTAAAGAAAGATAAAAATTGATAGGAGTAACTGTTTTCGAGATATAAGTAAGAAACCAAAAACTGTTACCTTAATTAAGCGCTTGTATATAAGCAAATTTAGTACTATTAGTATTATTATTATTAATGTTATTGTTATTAATATGACGACTAAAAACAACTTTGAAGACTTTGGTGATTTTTATGTCTTCTCCTTTTTTCTCTACTAAAGTGTTAGACCCAATTAATTTAGTTTAATTTCGGTTTTACAAACATTTTATTTTAAAGCATATTTTTGTTAAAGATTATTTATATCCAACTTTATAACTCGCCTATGGTTCGTCCTACAGGACATTTGCAAATAAATATTTTGTAGGAAATTTTAGCCGCTTTAATTTTGAAAAAAAGATAAAATTTGATAGGAGTAACGGTTTTCGAAATATAAGCAAAAAACCAAAGTGAAAACTGTTACAGTTACTGAACAAAAATGTAATACAGTTTTCAATGTATGAGACGAAGTCGAAGATGCAGCATTTAAAAACGACTCTAAAGACTTCAGTGACTTTTATGTCACCTCCTTTTTCCTCTAATAAAGTGTTGGACCCAATAAATTAAGTGTATTTTAAATCACAAGACATTTTCTGTTAAAGCACTTTTTTTTTAAATATTAATTATTTTCAATCATATATCTCGCTTATGGTTAGTCCTACATGAAAAATGCAAATAACTATTTTGTAGGAAATTGTGTCAGCTTTAATTTTAATAAAGAGATAAAAATTGATAGGAGTAACTGTTTTCGAGATATAAGCAAGAAACCAAACAACTGTTACCTTAATTAAGCGTTTGCATATAAGCAAATTTAGTACTATTAGTATTATTATTATTAATGTTATTGTTATTAATATGACGACTAAAGACGACTCTAAAACCTTTAGTGACTTTTATGTCTTCTCCTTTTTCCTCTACTAAAGTGTTAGACCCAATTAATTTAGTTTAATTTCAGTTATTCAAACATTTTATTTTAAAGCAAATTTTTGTTAAAGAATATTTATATCCAACTCTATAACTCGCTTATGGTTGGTCCTACAAAAGAAATGCGAATAACTATTTTGTAGGAAATTTTATCAGCTTTAATTTTTAAAGAAAGATAAAAATTGATAGGAGTAACTGTTTTCGAGATATAAGCAAGAAACCAAAAACTGTTACCTTAATTAAGCGCTTGTATATAAGCAAATTTAGTACTATTAGTATTATTTTTATTAATGTTATTGTTATTAATATGACGACTAAAAACAACTTTGAAGACTTTGGTGATTTTTATGTCTTCTCCTTTTTTCTCTACTAAAGTGTTAGTCATAATTAATTTAGTTTAATTTCGGTTTTTCAAACATTTTATTTTAAAGCAAATTTTTGTTAAAGATTATTTATATCCAACTCTATAACTCGCTTATGGTTGGTCCTACAAAAGAAATGCGAATAACTATTTTGTAGGAAATTTTATCAGCTTTAATTTTTAAAGAAAGATAAAAATTGATAGGAGTAACTGTTTTCGAGATATAAGCAAGAAACCAAAAACTGTTACCTTAATTAAGCGCTTGTATATAAGCAAATTTAGTACTATTAGTATTATTTTTATTAATGTTATTGTTATTAATATGACGACTAAAAACAACTTTGAAGACTTTGGTGATTTTTATGTCTTCTCCTTTTTCCTCTACTAAAGTGTTAGACCCAATTAATTTAGTTTAATTTCAGTTATTCAAACATTTTATTTTAAAGCAAATTTTTGTTAAAGAATATTTATATCCAACTCTATAACTCGCTTATGGTTGGTCTTACAAAAGAAATGCAAATAACTATTTTGTATGAAATTTTATCAGCTTTAATTTTTAAAGAAAGATAAAAATTGATAGGAGTAACTGTTTTCGAGGTATAAGCAAGAAACCAAAAAACTGTTACCTTAATTAAGCGCATGCATATAAGCAAATTTAGTACTATAAGTATTATTATTATTAATGTTATTGTTATTAATATGACGACTAAAGACGACTCTGAAAACTTTAGTGATTTTTATGTCTCCTCCTCCTTTTTCCTCTACTAAAATGCTAGACCCAATTAATTTAGTTTAATTTCAGTTTTTCAAACATTTTATTTTAAAGCAAATTTTTGTTAAAAATTATTTATATCCAACTCTATAACTCGCCTATGGTTCGTCCTACAGGAAATTTGCAAATAACCATTTTGTAGGAAATTTTATCCGCTTTAATTTTGAAAAAAAGATAAAATTTGATAGAAGTAACGGTTTTCGAGATATAAGCAAAAAACCAAAGTGAAAACTGTTACAGTTACTGAACAAAAATGTAATACAGTTTTCAATGTTTGAGACGAAGTCGAAGATGCAGCATTTAAAAACGACTCTAAAGACTTCAGTGACTTTTATGTCACCTCCTTTTTCCTCTAATAAAGTGTTAGACCCAATAAATTAAGTGTATTTTAAATCACAAGACATTTTCTGTTAAAGCACTTTTTTTTTAAATATTAATTATTGTCAATCATATATCTCGCTTATGGTTAGTCCTACATGAAAAATGCAAATAACTATTTTGTAGGAAATTTTGTCAGCTTTAATTTTAGTAAAGAGATAAAAATTGATAGGAGTAACTGTTTTCGAGATATAAGCAAGAAACCAAAAAACTGTTACTTTAATTAAGCGCATGCATATAAGCAAATTTAGTACTATAAGTATTATTATTATTAATGTTATTGTTATTAATATGACGACTAAAGACGACTCTGAAAACTTTAGTGACTTTTATGTCTCCTCCTTTTTCCTCTACTAAAATGCTAGACCCAATTAATTTAGTTTAATTTCAGTTTTTCAAACATTTTATTTTAAAGCAAATTTTTGTTAAAAATTATTTATATCCAACTCTATAACTCGCCCATGGTTCGTCCTACAGGAAATTTGCAAATAACTATTTTGTAGGAAATTTTATCCGCTTTAATTTTGAAAAAAAGATAAAATTTGATAGGAGTAACGGTTTTCGAGTTATAAGTAAAAAACCAAAGTGAAAACTGTTACAGTTACTGAACAAAAATGTAATACAGTTTTCAATGTTTGAGACGAAGTCGAAGATGCAGCATTTAAAAACGACTCTAAAGACTTCAGTGACTTTTATGTCACCTCCTTTTTCCTCTAATAAAGTGTTAGACCCAATAAATTAAGTGTATTTTAAATTACAAGACATTTTCTGTTAAAGCACTTTTTTTTTAAATATTAATTATTTTCAATCATATATCTCGCTTATGGTTAGTCCTACATAAAAAATGCAAATAACTATTTTGTAGGAAATTTTGTCAGCTTTAATTTTAGTGAAGAGATAAAAATTGATAGGAGTAACTGTTTTCGAGATATAAGCAAGAAACCAAAAAACTGTTACCTTAATTAAGCGCATGCATATAAGCAAATTTAGTACTATAAGTATTATTATTATTAATGTTATTGTTATTAATATGACGACTAAAGACGACTCTGAAAACTTTAGTGACTTTTATGTCTTCTCCTGTTTCCTCTACTAAAATGCTAGACCCAATTAATTTAGTTTAATTTCAGTTTTTCAAACATTTTATTTTAAAGCAAATTTTTGTTGAATATTATTAATATCCAACTCCATAACTTGCTTATGGTTGATCCTACAAGAAAAATGCAAATTACTATTTTGTTGCAAATTTTATCAGCTTTATTATTAGTAAAAAAATAAAAATTGATAGGAGTAACTGTTTTCGAGATATAAGCAAGAAACCAAAAAACTCTTACCTTAATTAAGCGCTTGCATATAAGCAAATTTAGTACTATTAGTATTATTATTATTAATGTTATTGTTATTAATATGACGACTAAAAACAACTTTGAAACTTTGGTGATTTTTATGTCTTCTCCTTTTTTCTCTACTAAAGTGTTAAACCCAATTAATTTAGTTTAATTTCGGTTTTTCAAACATTTTATTTTAAAGCAAATTTTTGTTAAAGATTATTTATATCCAACTCTATAACTCGCCTATGGTTCGTTCTACAGGACATTTGCAAATAACTATTTTGTAGGAAATTTTATCCGCTTTAATTTTGAAAAAAAGATAAAATTTGATAGGAGTAACGGTTTTCGAAATATAAGCAAAAAACCAAAGTGAAAACTGTTACAGTTACTGAACAAAAATGTAATACAGTTTTCAATGTTTAAGACGAAGTCGAAGATGCAGCATTTAAAATCGACTCTAAAGACTTCAGTGACTTTTATGTCACCTTCTTTTTCCTCTAATAAAGTGTTGGACCCAATAAATTAAGTGTATTTTAAGTCACAAAACATTTTCTGTTAAAGCACTTTTTTTTTAAATATTAATTATTTTCAATCATATATCTCGCTTATGGTTAGTCCTACATGAAAAATGCAAATAACTATTTTGTAGGAAATTTTGTCAGCTTTAATTTTAGTAAAGAGATAAAAATTGATAAGAGTAACTGTTTTCGAGATATAAGCAAGAAACCAAACAACTGTTACCTTAATTAAGCGTTTGCATATAAGCAAATTTAGTACTATTAGTATTATTATTATTATTGTTATTGTTATTAATATGACGACTAAAAACAACTTTAAAGACTTTGGTGATTTTTATGTTTTCTCCTTTTTTCTCTACTAAAGTGTTAGACCCAATTAATTTAGTTTAATTTCGGTTTTTCAAACATTTTATTTTAAAGCAAATTTTTGTTAAAGATTATTTATATCCAACTCTATAACTCGCTTATGGTTGGTCCTACAAAAGAAATGCAAATAACTATTTTGTATGAAATTTTATCAGCTTTAATTTTTAAAGAAAGATAAAAATTGATAGGAGTAACTGTTTTCGAGATATAAGCAAGAAACCAAAAAACTGTTACCTTAATTAAGCGCATGCATATAAGCAAATTTAGTACTATAAGTATTATTATTATTAATGTTATTGTTATTAATATGACGACTAAAGACGACTCTGAAAACTTTAGTGACTTTTATGTCTTCTCCTTTTTCCTCTAATAAAGTGTTAGACCCAATAAATTAAGTGTATTTTAAATCACAAGACATTTTCTGTTAAAGCACTTTTTTTTTAAATATTAATTATTTTCAATCATATATCTCGCTTATGGTTAGTCCTACATGAAAAATGCAAATAACTATTTTGTAGGAAATTTTGTCAGCTTTAATTTTAGTGAAGAGATAAAAATTGATAGAAGTAACTGTTTTCGAGATATAAGCAAGAAACCAAAAACTGTTACCTTAATTAAGCGCATGCATATAAGCAAATTTAGTACTATAAGTATTATTATTATTAATGTTATTGTTATTAATATGACGACTAAAGACGACTCTGAAAACTTTAGTGACTTTTATGTCTTCTCCTTTTTCCTCTACTAAAATGCTAGACCCAATTAATTTAGTTTAATTTCAGTTTTTCAAACATTTTATTTTAAAGCAAATTTTTGTTGAATATTATTAATATCCAACTCCATAACTTGCTTATGGTTGATCCTACAAGAAAAATGCAAATTACTATTTTGTTGCAAATTTTATCAGCTTTATTATTAGTAAAAAAATCACAAGACATTTTCTGTTAAAGCACTTTTTTTTTAAATATTAATTATTTTCAATCATATATCTCGCTTATGGTTAGTCCTACATGAAAAATGCAAATAACTATTTTGTAGGAAATTTTGTCAGCTTTAATTTTAGTAAAGAGATAAAAATTGATAAGAGTAACTGTTTTCGAGATATAAGCAAGAAACCAAACAACTGTTACCTTAATTAAGCGTTTGCATATAAGCAAATTTAGTACTATTAGTATTATTATTATTAATGTTATTGTTATTAATATGACGACTAAAAACAACTTTAAAGACTTTGGTGATTTTTATGTCTTCTCCTTTTTTCTCTACTAAAGTGTTAGACCCAATTAATTTAGTTTAATTTCGGTTTTTCAAACATTTTATTTTAAAGCAAATTTTTGTTAAAGATTATTTATATCCAACTCTATAACTCGCTTATGGTTGGTCCTACAAAAGAAATGCAAATAACTATTTTGTATGAAATTTTATCAGCTTTAATTTTTAAAGAAAGATAAAAATTGATAGGAGTAACTGTTTTCGAGATATAAGCAAGAAACCAAAAAACTGTTACCTTAATTAAGCGCATGCATATAAGCAAATTTAGTACCATAAGTATTATTATTATTAATGTTATTGTTATTAATATGACGACTAAAAACGACTTTAAAAATTTTAGTGACTTTTATGTCTTCTCCTTTTTCCTCTACTAAAATGCTAGACCCAAATAATTTAGTTTAATTTCAGTTTTTCAAACATTTTATTTTAAAGCAAATTTTTGTTGAATATTATTAATATCCAACTCTATAACTCGCTTATGGTTGATCCTACAAGAAAAATGCAAATAACTATTTTGTTGCAAATTTTATCAGCTTTATTATTAGTAAAAAGATAAAAATTGATAGGAGTAACTGTTTTCGAAATATAAGCAAGAAACCAAAAAACTCTTACCTTAATTAAGCGCTTGCATATAAGCAAATTTAGTACTATTAGTATTATTATTATTAATGTTATTGTTATTAATATGACGACTAAAAACAACTTTGAAGACTTTGGTGATTTTTATGTCTTCTCCTTTTTTCTCTACTAAAGTGTTAGACACAATTAATTTAGTTTAATTTCGGTTTTTCAAACATTTTATTTTAAAGCAAATTTTTGTTAAAGATTATTTATATCCAACTCTATAACTCGCCTATGGTTCGTCCTACAGGACATTTGCAAATAACTATTTTGTAGGAAATTTTATCCGCTTTAATTTTGAAAAAAAGATAAAATTTGATAGGAGTAACGGTTTTCGAAATATAAGCAAAAAACCAAAGTGAAAACTGTTACAGTTACTGAACAAAAATGTAATACAGTTTTCAATGTTTGAGACGAAGTCGAAGATGCAGCATTTAAAAACGACTCTAAAGACTTCAGTGACTTTTATGTCACCTCCTTTTTCCTCTAATAAATTGTTGGACTCAATAAATTAAGTGTATTTTAAATCACAAGACATTTTCTGTTAAAGCACTTTTTTTTTAAATATTAATTATTTTCAATCATATATCTCGCTTATGGTTAGTCCTACATGAAAAATGCAAATAACTATTTTGTAGGAAATTTTGTCAGCTTTAATTTTAGTGAAGAGATAAAAATTGATAGGAGTAACTGTTTTCGAGATATAAGCAAGAAACCAAACAACTGTTACCTTAATTAAGCGTTTGCATATAAGCAAATTTAGTACTATTAGTATTATTATTATTAATGTTATTGTTATTAATATGACGACTAAAGACGACTCTGAAACCTTTAGTGACTTTTATGTCTTCTCCTTTTTCCTCTACTAAAGTGTTAGACCCAATTAATTTAGTTTAATTTCAGTTATTCAAACATTTTATTTTAAAGCAAATTTTTGTTAAAGAATATTTATATCCAACTCTATAACTCGCTTATGGTTGGTCCTACAAAAGAAATGCGAACAACTATTTTGTAGGAAATTTTATCAGCTTTAATTTTTAAAGAAAGATAAAAATTGATAGGAGTAACTGTTTTCGAGATATAAGCAAGAAACCAAAAACTGTTATCTTAATTAAGCGCTTGTATATAAGCAAATTTAGTACTATTAGTATTATTATTATTAATGTTATTGTTATTAATATGACGACTAAAAACAACTTTGAAGACTTTGGTGATTTTTATGTCTTCTCCTTTTTTCTCTACTAAAGTGTTAGACCCAATTAATTTAGTTTAATTTCGGTTTTTCAAACATTTTATTTTAAAGCAAATTTTTGTTAAAGATTATTTATATCCAACTCTATAACTCGCCAATGGTTTGTCCTACAGGACATTTGCAAATAACTATTTTGTAGGAAATTTTATCCGCTTTAATTTTGAAAAAAAGATAAAATTTGATAGGAGTAACGGTTTTCGAAATATAAGCAAAAAACCAAAGTGAAAACTGTTACAGTTACTGAACAAAAATGTAATACAGTTTTCAATGTTTGAGACGAAGTCGAAGATGCAGCATTTAAAAACGACTCTAAAGACTTCAGTGACTTTTATGTCACCTCCTTTTTCCTCTAATAAAGTGTTGGACCCAATAAATTAAGAGTATTTTAAATCACAAGACATTTTCTGTTAAAGCACTTTTTTTTTAAATATTAATTATTGTCAATCATATATCTCGCTTATGGTTAGTCCTACATGAAAAAGGCAAATAACTATTTTGTAGGAAAGTTTGTCAGCTTTAATTTTAGTAAAGAGATAAAAATTGATAGAAGTAACTGTTTTCGAGATATAAGCAAGAAACCAAAAAACTGTTACCTTAATTAAGCGTTTGCATATAAGCAAATTTAGTACTATTAGTATTATTATTATTAATGTTATTGTTATTAATATGACGACTAAAAACAACTTTGAAGACTTTGGTGATTTTTATGTTTTCTCCTTTTTTCTCTACTAAAGTGTTACACCCAATTAATTTAGTTTAATTTCGGTTTTTCAAACATTTTATTTTAAAGCAAATTTTTGTTAAAGATTATTTATATCCAACTCTATAACTCGCTTATGGTTGGTCCTACAAAAGAAATGCAAATAACTATTTTGTATGAAATTTTATCAGCTTTAATTTTTAAAGAAAGATAAAAATTGATAGGAGTAACGGTTTTCGAGATATAAGCAAAAAACCAAAGTGAAAACTGTTACAGTTACTGAACAAAAATGTAATACAGTTTTCAATGTTTGAGACGAAGTCGAAGATGCAGCATTTAAAAACGACTCTAAAGACTTCAGTGACTTTTATGTCACCTCCTTTTTCCTCTAATAAAGTGTTAGACCCAATAAATTAAGTGTATTTTAAATCACAAGACATTTTCTGTTAAAGCACTTTTTTTTTTAATATTAATTATTTTCAAACATATATCTCGCTTATGGTTAGTTCTACATGAAAAATGCAAATAACTATTTTGTAGGAAATTTTGTCAGCTTTAATTTTAGTAAAAAGGTAAAAATTGATAGGAGTAACTGTTTTCGAGATATAAGCAAGAAACCAAAAAACTGTGATTTAAAATACACTTAATTTATTGGGTCCAATACTTTATTAGAAGAAAAAGGAGGTGACATAAAAGTCACTGAAGTCTTCAGAGTCGTTTTTAAATGCTGCATTTTTGTCTTCGTCTCAAACATTAAAAACTGAATTACATTTTTGTTCAGTAACAGTTAGAGTTTTCTTATTGCTTTTTTGCTTATATCTCGAAAACAGTTACTCCTATCAATTTTTATCTGTTTTTCAAAATTAAAGCTCATAAAATTTGCTACAAAATAGTTATTTGCATTTTTCTTGTAGGACCAACCATAAGCGAGTTATAGAGTTAGATATAAATAATATTTAACAAAAATTTGCTTTAAAATAAAATGTTTGAATAACTGAAATTAAACTAAATTAATTGTGTCTAACACTTTAGTAGAGGAAAAAGGAGAAGACATAAAAGTTACTAAATGTTTCAGAGTCGTCTTTAGTCGTCATATTAATAACAATAACATTAATAATAATAATACTAATAGTACAAAATTTGCTTATATGCAAACGCTTAATTAAGGTAACAGTTTTTTGGTTTCTTGCTTATATCTCGAAATCAGTTACTCCTATCAATTTTTATCTTTTTACTAAAATTAAAGCTGATAAAATTTCCTACAAAATAGTTATTTCCATTTTTTATGTAGGACTAACCATAAGCGAGATATAAGTATGAAAATAATTAATATTTAAAAAAAAGTGCTTTAACAGAAAATGTCTTGTGATTTAAAATACACTTAATTTATTGGATCCAATACTTTATTAGAAGAAAAAGGAGGTGACATAAAAATCACTGAAGTCTTCAGAGTCGTTTTTAAATGCTGCATTTTCGACTTCGTCTCAAACATTGAAAACTGAATTACATTTTTGTTCAGTAACTGTAACAGTTTTCACTTTGGTTTTTTGCTTATATCTCGAAAACCGTTATTCCTATCAAATTTTATCTTTTTTTCAAAATTAAAGCTGAAAAAATTTTCTACAAAATAGTTATTTGCGAATTTCCTGTAGGACCAACCATAGGCGAGTTATAGAGTTGGATATAAATAATATTTAACAAAAATTTGCTTTAAAATAAAATGTTTGAAAAACCGAAATTAAACTAAATTAATTGGATCTAACACTTTAGTAGAGGGAAAAGGAGAAGACATAAAAGTCACCAAAGTCTTCAGAGACGTTTTTAATCGTCATATTAAAAACAATAACATTAATAATAATAATACTAATAGTACAAAATTTGCTTATATGCAAGCGCTTAATTAAGGTAACAGTTTTTTGGTTTCTTGCTTATATCTCAAAAACAGTTACTCCTATCAATTTTTATCTTATTACTAAAATTAAAGCTGCTAAAATTTCCTACAAAATAGTTATTTGCATTTTTCATGTAGGACTAACCATAAGCGAGATTTAAGTTTGAAAACAATTAATATTTAAAAAAAAGTGCTTTAACAGAAAATGTCTTGTGATTTAAAATACACTTAATTTATTGGGTTCAATACTTTATTAGAAAAAAAAGGGGGTGACATAAAAGTCACTGAAGTCTTCAGAGTCGTTTTTAAATGCTGCATTTTCGACTTCGTCTCAAACATTGAAAACTGAATTACATTTTTGTTCAGTAACTGTAACAGTTTTCACTTTGGTTTTTTGCTTATATCTCGAAAACAGTTACTCCTATCAATTTTTATCATTCTTTCAAAATTAAAGCTGATAAAATTTTCTACAAAATAGTTATTTGCATTTCTTTTGTAAGACCAACTATACTCGTAAGTGAGTTATAGAGTTGGATATAAATAATCTTTAACAAAAATTTGCTTTAAAATAAAATGTTTGAAAACCGAAATTAAACTAAATTAATTGGGTTTAACACTTTATTAGAAGAAAAAGGAGAAGACATAAAAGTCACCAAAGTCTTCAGAATCGTTTTTAGTCGTCATATTAATAACAATAACATTAATAATACTAATAGTACTAAATTTGCTTATATGCAAGCAATTAATTAAGGTAACAGTTTTTTGGTTTCTTGCTTATATCTCGAAAACAGTTACACTTATCAATTTTTATTTTTTTACTAAAATTTAAGCTGATAAAATTTCCTACAAAATAGTTATTTGCATTTTTCATGTAGAACTAACCATAAGCGAGATATAAGTTTGAAAATAATTAATATTTAAAAAAAAGTGCTTTAACAGAAAATGTCTTGTGATTTAAAATACACTTAATTTATTGAGTCCAATACTTTTTTAGAAGAAAAAGGAGGTGACATAAAAGTCACTGAAGTCTTCAGAGTCGTTTTTAAATGCTGCATTTTCGACTTCGTCTCAAACATTAAAAACTGAATTACATTTTTGTTCAGTAACAGTTACAGTTTTCTTATTGCTTTTTTGCTTATATCTCGAAAACAGTTACTCCTATCAATTTTTATCTTTTTTTCAAAATTAAAGCTGATAAAATTTTCTACAAAATAGTTATTTGAATTTTTCTTGTAGGACCAACCATAAGCGAGTTATAGAGTTGGATATAAATAATTTTTAACAAAAATTTGCTTTAAAATAAAATGTTTGAATAACTGAAATTAAACTAAATTAATTGTGTCTAACACTTTAGTAGAGGAAAAAGGAGAAGACATAAAAGTTACTAAATGTTTCAGAGTCGTCTTTAGTCGTCATATTAATAACAATAACATTAATAATAATAATACTAATAGTACAAAATTTGCTTATATGCAAACGCTTAATTAAGGTAACAGTTTTTTGGTTTCTTGCTTATATCTCGAAATCAGTTACTCCTATCAATTTTTATCTTTTTACTAAAATTAAAGCTGATAAAATTTCCTACAAAATAGTTATTTCCATTTTTTATGTAGGACTAACCATAAGCGAGATATAAGTATGAAAATAATTAATATTTAAAAAAAAGTGCTTTAACAGAAAATGTCTTGTGATTTAAAATACACTTAATTTATTGGATCCAATACTTTATTAGAAGAAAAAGGAGGTGACATAAAAATCACTGAAGTCTTCAGAGTCGTTTTTAAATGCTGCATTTTCGACTTCGTCTCAAACATTGAAAACTGAATTACATTTTTGTTCAGTAACTGTAACAGTTTTCACTTTGGTTTTTTGCTTATATCTCGAAAACCGTTATTCCTATCAAATTTTATCTTTTTTTCAAAATTAAAGCTGAAAAAATTTTCTACAAAATAGTTATTTGCGAATTTCCTGTAGGACCAACCATAGGCGAGTTATAGAGTTGGATATAAATAATATTTAACAAAAATTTGCTTTAAAATAAAATGTTTGAAAAACCGAAATTAAACTAAATTAATTGGATCTAACACTTTAGTAGAGGGAAAAGGAGAAGACATAAAAGTCACCAAAGTCTTCAGAGACGTTTTTAATCGTCATATTAAAAACAATAACATTAATAATAATAATACTAATAGTACAAAATTTGCTTATATGCAAGCGCTTAATTAAGGTAACAGTTTTTTGGTTTCTTGCTTATATCTCAAAAACAGTTACTCCTATCAATTTTTATCTTTTTACTAAAATTAAAGCTGCTAAAATTTCCTACAAAATAGTTATTTGCATTTTTCATGTAGGACTAACCATAAGCGAGATTTAAGTTTGAAAACAATTAATATTTAAAAAAAAGTGCTTTAACAGAAAATGTCTTGTGATTTAAAATACACTTAATTTATTGGGTTCAATACTTTATTAGAAAAAAAAGGGGGTGACATAAAAGTCACTGAAGTCTTCAGAGTCGTTTTTAAATGCTGCATTTTCGACTTCGTCTCAAACATTGAAAACTGAATTACATTTTTGTTCAGTAACTGTAACAGTTTTCACTTTGGTTTTTTGCTTATATCTCGAAAACAGTTACTCCTATCAATTTTTATCATTCTTTCAAAATTAAAGCTGATAAAATTTTCTACAAAATAGTTATTTGCATTTCTTTTGTAAGACCAACTATACTCGTAAGTGAGTTATAGAGTTGGATATAAATAATCTTTAACAAAAATTTGCTTTAAAATAAAATGTTTGAAAACCGAAATTAAACTAAATTAATTGGGTTTAACACTTTATTAGAAGAAAAAGGAGAAGACATAAAAGTCACCAAAGTCTTCAGAATCGTTTTTAGTCGTCATATTAATAACAATAACATTAATAATACTAATAGTACTAAATTTGCTTATATGCAAGCAATTAATTAAGGTAACAGTTTTTTGGTTTCTTGCTTATATCTCGAAAACAGTTACACTTATCAATTTTTATTTTTTTACTAAAATTTAAGCTGATAAAATTTCCTACAAAATAGTTATTTGCATTTTTCATGTAGAACTAACCATAAGCGAGATATAAGTTTGAAAATAATTAATATTTAAAAAAAAGTGCTTTAACAGAAAATGTCTTGTGATTTAAAATACACTTAATTTATTGAGTCCAATACTTTTTTAGAAGAAAAAGGAGGTGACATAAAAGTCACTGAAGTCTTCAGAGTCGTTTTTAAATGCTGCATTTTCGACTTCGTCTCAAACATTAAAAACTGAATTACATTTTTGTTCAGTAACAGTTACAGTTTTCTTATTGCTTTTTTGCTTATATCTCGAAAACAGTTACTCCTATCAATTTTTATCTTTTTTTCAAAATTAAAGCTGATAAAATTTTCTACAAAATAGTTATTTGAATTTTTCTTGTAGGACCAACCATAAGCGAGTTATAGAGTTGGATATAAATAATTTTTAACAAAAATTTGCTTTAAAATAAAATGTTTGAAAAACTGAAATTAAACTAAATTAATTGGGTCTAGCATTTTAGTAGAGGAAAAAGGAGGAAACATAAAATTCACTAAAGTTTTCAGAGTCGTCTTTAGTCGTCATATTAATAACAATAACATTAATAATAATAATACTTATAGTACTAAATTTGCTTATATGCAAGCGCTTAATTAAGGTAACAGTTTTTTGGTTTCTTGCTTATATCTCGAAATCAGTTACTCCTATCAATTTTTATCTTTTTACTAAAATTAAAGCTGATAAAATTTCCTACAAAATAGTTATTTGCATTTTTTATGTAGGACTAACCATAAGCGAGATATAAGAATGAAAATAATTAATATTTAAAAAAAAGTGCTTTAACAGAAAATGTCTTGTGATTTAAAATACACTTAATTTATTGGATCCAATACTTTATTAGAAGAAAAAGGAGGTGACATAAAAATTACTGAAGTCTTCAGAGTCGTTTTTAAATGCTGCATTTTCGACTTCGTCTCAAACATTGAAAACTGAATTACATTTTTGTTCAGTAACTGTAACAGTTTTCACTTTGGTTTTTTGCTCATATCTCGAAAACAGTTACTCCTATCAATTTTTATTTTTTTTTCAAAATTAAAGCTGATGAAATTTCCTACAAAATAGTTATTTGCATTTCTTTTGTAAGACCAACCATAAGCGAGTTATAGAGTTGAATATAAATAATATTTAACAAAAATTTGCTTTAAAATAAAATGTTTGAAAAACCGAAATTAAACTAAATTAATTGGATCTAACAATTTAGTAGAGGAAAAAGGAGAAGACATAAAAGTCACCAAAGTCTTCAGAGACGTTTTTAGTCGTCATATTAATAACAATAACATTAATAATAATAATACTTATAGTACTAAATTTGCTTATATGCAAGCGCTTAATTAAGGTAACAGTTTTTTGGTTTCTTGCTTATATCTCGAAATTAGTTACTCCTATCAATTTTTATCTTTTTACTAAAATTAAAGCTGCTAAAATTTCCTACAAAATAGTTATTTGCATTTTTCATGTAGAACTAACCATAAGCGAGATATAAGTTTGAAAATAATTAATATTTTAAAAAAAAGTGCTTTAACAGAAAATGTCTTATAATTTAAAATACGCTTAATTTATTTGGTCCAATACTTTATTAGAAGAAAAAGGAGGTGACATAAAAGTCACTGAAGTCTTCAGAGTCGTTTTTAAATGCTGCATTTTCGTCTTCGTCTCAAACATTGAAAACTGAATTACATTTTTATTCAGTAACAGTTACAGTTTTCTTATTGGTTTTTTGCTTATATCTCGAAAACAGTTACTCCTATCAATTTTTATCTTTTTTTAAAAATTAAAGCTGATAAAATTTCCTACAAAAGAGTTATTTGCATTTTCTGTGTAAGACCAACCATAAGCGAGTTATAGAGTTGGATATAAATAATCTTTAACAAAAATTTGCTTTAAAATAGAATGTTTGAAAAACCAAAATTAAACTAAATTAATTGGGTCTAACACTTTAGTAGTAATTCGTTTTTTGTGTCAGAATATGTGGCTTTAGTTACGCTTTATAAAAGTTTGCTCTTATGTACGTTATAGACTTGACGAGAACGGCGTATCTCGGACTCTTATAGGACTCTTATAGAAACAAAAAGTATCAGTTTGGATTAAAACAAATTATTTTTGTTGACTCTTAGTCCGAATTGTTCATCAGTTCAAACAAAAACGGCTTATTTTAGACGTTATTACTACTATTATTATTATTTTTATTACTATTATTATTATTATTATTATTATTATTATTATTATTATTATTATTATAATTATTATTATTATTATTATTATTATTATTATTATTATTATTATTATTATTATTATTATTATTATTATTATTATTATTATTATTATTATTATTATTATTATTATTACTTTTGTAATTATAACTTTTGTATAGTAAATGTTTTTATACCAGTTTTAAAATGAGTTATTAATTTTAGACAATTTCTTGCCTAAAAACACAGATCACAAATGATCTCTTGCATAGAAATGAGAAAACGCTCAGATAACACAAAATAAGCTTCATTTTTGCTTAGAAAAACTAAGCTTCAATTTAGAAAAAAATTCATTATAAGTATTATTATTATTATTATTATTACTTTTATTACTATTATTATTATTATTATTATTATTATTATTATTATTATTATTATTATTATTATTATTATTATAATTATTATTATTATTGATATTATTCTTATTATTATTATTATTATTATTAAAAACCGATTATAACTTTTGTATAGTAAATGTTTTTATACCAGCTTTAAAATGAGTAATTAATTTTAGACAATTTCTTGCCTAAAAACACAGATCACAGATGATCCCTTGCATAGAAATGAGAAAACGCTCATATAACACACAAAATAAGCTTCATTTTTGCTTAAAAAACTAAGCTTTCCTTTATTACTATTATTATTATTTTTATTTCTATTATTATTATTATTATTTTTATTATTAAAAACTTCTATTAAACAGACAGAAAACGTCGTATTCTGTCACAAATGAGCTAATTATGTATCACTTTAAATAGAAGCAGTTTATCCTGTTAGTTTCTTTGCTTACATAAGAGCAAACTTTTATAAAGCGTAACTAAAGCCACATATTCTGACACAAAAAAAACGAATTACGTTATAGACTTGACGAGAACGGCGTATCTCGGACTCTTATAGGACTGTTATAGAAACAAAAAGTATCAGTTTGGATTAAAACAAATTATTTTTGTTCACTCTTAGTCCGAATTGTTCATCAGTTCAAACAAAAACGGCTTATTTTAGACGTTATTACTACTATTATTATTATTTTTATTACTATTATTAATATTGTTATTATTATTATTATTATTATTATTATTACTACTATAATTATTATTATTATTATTATTATTATTATTATTATTATTTTTATTAATATTATTATTATTATTACTATTATTATTAATAAAAACCGATTATAACTTTTGTATAGTAAATGTTTTTATACCAGTTTTAAAATGAGTTATTAATTTTAGACAATTTCTTGCCTAAAAACACAGATCACAAATGATCTCTTGCATAGAAATGAGAAAACGCTCAGATAACACAAAATAAGCTTCATTTTTGCTTAGAAAAACTAAGCTTCAATTTAGAAAGAAATTCTTTAACAGAAAATGTCTTGTGATTTAAAATACACTTAATTTATTGGGTCTAACACTTTATTAGAGGAAAAAGGAGGTGACATAAAAGTCACTGAAGTCTTTAAAGTCGTTTTTAAATGCTGCATCTTCGACTTCGTCTCAAACATTGAAAACTGTATTACATTTTTGTTCAGTAACTGTAACAGTTTTCACTTTGGTTTTTTGCTTATATCTCGAAAACCGTTACTCCTATCAAATTTTATCTTTTTTTCAAAATTAAAGCGGATAAAATTTCCTACAAAATATATATTTGCAAATTTCCTGTAGGACGAACCATAGGCGAGTTATAGAGTTGGATATAAATAATTTTTAACAAAAATTTGCTTTAAAATAAAGTGTTTGAAAAACTGAAATTAAACTAAATTAATTGGGTCTAGCATTTTAGTAGAGGAAAAAGGAGGAGACATATAAGTCACTAAAGTTTTCAGAGTCGTCTTTAGTCGTCATATTAATAACAATAACATTAATAATAATAATACTTATAGTACTAAATTTGCTTATATGCATGCGCTTAATTAAGGTAACAGTTTTTTGGTTTCTTGCTTATATCTCGAAAACAGTTACTCCTATCAATTTTTATCTTTCTTTAAAAATTAAAGCTGATAAAATTTCATACAAAATAGTCATTTTCATTTCTTTTGTAGGACCAACCATAAGCGAGTTATAGAGTTGGATATAAATAATCTTTAACAAAAATTTGCTTTAAAATAAAATGTTTGAAAAACCGAAATTAAACTAAATTAATTGGGTCTAACACTTTAGTAGAGAAAAAAGGAGAAGACATAAAAATCACCAAAGTTTTCAAAGTAGTTTTTAGTCGTCATATTAATAACAATAACATTAATAATAATAATACTAATAGTACTAAATTTGCTTATATGCAAACGCTTAATTAAGGTAACCGTTGTTTGGTTTCTTGCTTATATCTCGAAAACAGTTACTCTTATCAATTTTTATCTCTTTACTAAAATTAAAGCTGACAAAATTTCCTACAAAATAGTTATTTGCATTTTTCATGTAGGACTAACCATAAGCGAGATATATGATTGAAAATAATTAATATTTAAAAAAAAAGTGCTTTAACAGAAAATGTCTTGTGATTTAAAATACACTTAATTTATTGGGTCCAACACTTTATTAGAGGAAAAAGGAGGTGACATAAAAGTCACTGAAGTCTTTAGAGTCGTTTTTAAATGCTGCATCTTCGACTTCGTCTCAAACATTGAAAACTGTATTACATTTTTGTTCAGTAACTGTAACAGTTTTCACTTTGGTTTTTTGCTTATATTTCGAAAACCGTTACTCCTGTCAAATTTTATCTTTTTTTCAAAATTAAAGCGGATGAAATTTCCTACAAAATAGTTATTTGCAAATGTCCTGTAGGACGAACCATAGGCGAGTTATAGAGTTGGATATAAATAATCTTTAACAAAAATTTGCTTTAAAATAAAATGTTTGAAAAACCGAAATTAAACTAAATTAATTGGGTCTAACACTTTAGTAGAGAAAAAAGGAGAAGACATAAAAATCACCAAAGTCTTCAAAGTTGTTTTTAGTCGTCATATTAATAACAATAACATTAATAATAATAATACTAATAGTACTAAATTTGCTTATATACAAGCGCTTAATTAAGGTAACAGTTTTTGGTTTCTTGCTTATATCTCGAAATCAGTTACTCCTATCAATTTTTATCTTTCTTTAAAAATTAAAGCTGATAAAATTTCCTACAAAATAGTTATTCGCATTTCTTTTGTAAGACCAACCATAAGCGAGTTATAGAGTTGGATATAAATATTCTTTAACAAAAATTTGCTTTAAAATAAAATGTTTGAATAACTGAAATTAAACTAAATTAATTGGGTCTAACACTTTAGTAGAGGAAAAAGGAGAAGACATAAAAGTCACTAAAGGTTTCAGAGTCGTCGTTAGTCGTCATATTAATAACAATAACATTAATAATAATAATACTAATAGTACTACATTTGCTTATATGCAAACGCTTAATTAAGGTAACAGTTTTTTGGTTTCTTGCTTATATCTCGAAAACAGTTACTCCTATCAATTTTTATCTCTTTACTAAAATTAAAGCTGACAAAATTTCCTACAAAATAGTTATTTGCATTTTTCATGTAGGACTAACCATAAGCGAGATATATGATTGACAATAATTAATATTTAAAAAAAAAGTGCTTTAACAGAAAATGTCTTGTGATTTAAAATACACTTAATTTATTGGGTCTAACACTTTATTAGAGGAAAAAGGAGGTGACATAAAAGTCACTGAAGTCTTTAGAGTCGTTTTTAAATGCTGCATCTTCGACTTCGTCTCAAACATTGAAAACTGTATTACATTATTGTTCAGTAACTGTAACAGTTTTCACTTTGGTTTTTTGCTTATATCTCAAAAACCGTTACTCTTATCAAATTTTATCTTTTTTTCAAAATTAAAGCGGATAAAATTTCCTACAAAATAGTTATTTGCATTTTTCATGTAGGACTAACCATAAGCGAGATATATGATTGAAAATAATTAATATTTAAAAAAAAAGTGCTTTAACAGAAAATGTCTTGTGATTTAAAATACACTTAATTTATTGGGTCCAACACTTTATTAGAGGAAAAAGGAGGTGACATAAAAGTCACTGAAGTCTTTAGAGTCGTTTTTAAATGCTGCATCATCGACTTCGTCTCAAACATTGAAAACTGTATTACATTTTTGTTCAGTAACTGTAACAGTTTTCACTTTGGTTTCTTGCTTATATCTCGAAAACAGTTACTCCTATCAATTTTTATCTTTTAACTAATAATAAAGCTGATAAAATTTGCAACAAAATAGTTATTTGCATTTTTCTTGTAGGATCAACCATAAGCGAGTTATAGAGTTGGATATTAATAATATTCAACAAAAATTTGCTTTAAAATAAAATGTTTGAAAAACTGAAATTAAACTAAATCAATTGGGTCTAGCATTTTAGTAGAGGAAAAAGGAGGAGACATAAAAGTCACTAAAGTTTTCAAAGTCGTCTTTAGTCGTCATATTAATAACAATAACATTGATAGTAATAATACTTATAGTACTAAATTTGCTTATATGCATGCGCTTAATTAAGGTAACAGTTTTTTGGTTTTTTGCTTATATCTCGAAAACAGTTACTCCTATCAATTTTTATCTCTTTACTAAAATTAAAGCTGACAAAATTTCCTACAAAATAGTTATTTGCATTTTTCATGTAGGACTAACCATAAGCGAGATATATGATTGACAATAATTAATATTTAAAAAAAAAGTGCTTTAACAGAAAATGTCTTGTGATTTAAAATACACTTAATTTATTGGGTCTAACACTTTATTAGAGGAAAAAGGAGGTGACATAAAAGTCACTGAAGTCTTTAAAGTCGTTTTTAAATGCTTCATCTTCGACTTCGTCTCAAACATTGAAAACTGTATTACATTTTTGTTCAGTAACTGTAACAGTTTTCACTTTGGTTTTTTGCTTATATCTCGAAAACCGTTACTCCTATCAAATTTTATCTTTTTTTCAAAATTAAAGCGGATAAAATTTCCTACAAAATAATTATTTGCAAATTTCCTGTATGACGAACCATAGGCGAGTTATAGAGTTGGATATAAATAATTTTTAACAAAAATTTGCTTTAAAATAAAATGTTTGAAAAACTGAAATTAAACTAAATTAATTGGGTCTAGCATTTTAGTAGAGGAAAAAAGAGGAGACATATAAGTCACTAAAGTTTTCAGAGTCGTCTTTAGTCGTCATATTAATAACAATAACATTAATAATAATAATACTTATAGTACTAAATTTGCTTATATGCATGCGCTTAATTAAGGTAACAGTTTTTTGGTTTCTTGCTTATATCTCGAAAACAGTTACTCCTATCAATTTTTATCTTTCTTTAAAAATTAAAGCTGATAAAATTTCATACAAAATAGTCATTTTCATTTCTTTTGTAAGACCAACCATAAGCGAGTTATAGAGTTGGATATAAATAATCTTTAACAAAAATTTGCTTTAAAATAAAATGTTTGAAAAACCGAAATTAAACTAAATTAATTGGGTCTAACACTTTAGTAGAGAAAAAAGGAGAAGACATAAAAATCACCAAAGTTTTCAAAGTTGTTTTTAGTCGTCATATTAATAACAATAACATTAATAATAATAATACTAATAGTACTAAATTTGCTTATATGCAAACGCTTAATTACGGTAACAGTTGTTTGGTTTCTTGCTTATATCTCGAAAACAGTTACTCTTATCAATTTTTATCTCTTTACTAAAATTAAAGCTGACAAAATTTCCTACAAAATAGTTATTTGCATTTTTCATGTAGGACTAACCATAAGCGAGATATATGATTGAAAATAATTAATATTTAAAAAAAAAGTGCTTTAACAGAAAATGTCTTGTGATTTAAAATACACTTAATTTATTGAGTCCAACACTTTATTAGAGGAAAAAGGAGGTGACATAAAAGTCACTGAAATCTTTAGAGTCGTTTTTAAATGCTGCATCTTCGACTTCGTCTCAAACATTGAAAACTGTATTACATTTTTGTTCAGTAACTGTAACAGTTTTCACTTTGGTTTTTTGCTTATATTTCGAAAACCGTTACTCCTATCAAATTTTATCTTTTTTTCAAAATTAAAGCGGATAAAACTTCCTACAAAATAGTTATTTGCAAATGTCCTGTAGGACGAACCATAGGCGAGTTATAGAGTTGGATATAAATAATCTTTAACAAAAATTTGCTTTAAAATAAAATGTTTGAAAAACCGAAATTAAACTAAATTAATTGGGTCTAACAATTTAGTAGAGAAAAAAGGAGAAGACATAAAAATCACCAAAGTCTTCAAAGTTGTTTTTAGTCGTCATATTAATAACAATAACATTAATAATAATAATACTAATAGTACTAAATTTGCTTATATACAAGCGCTTAATTAAGGTAACAGTTTTTGGTTTCTTGCTTATATCTCGAAAACAGTTACTCCTATCAATTTTTATCTTTCTTTAAAAATTAAAGCTGATAAAATTTCCTACAAAACAGTTATTCGCATTTCTTTTGTAGGACCAACCATAAGCGAGTTATAGAGTTGGATATAAATATTCTTTAACAAAAATTTGCTTGAAAATAAAATGTTTGAATAACTGAAATTAAACTAAATTAATTGGGTCTAACACTTTAGTAGAGGAAAAAAGAGAAGACATAAAAGTCACTAAAGGTTTCAGAGTCGTCTTTAGTCGTCATATTAATAACAATAACATTAATAATAATAATACTAATAGTACTAAATTTGCTTATATGCAAACGCTTAATTAAGGTAACAGTTTTTTGGTTTCTTGCTTATATCTCGAAAACAGTTACTTCTATCAATTTTTATCTCTTTACTAAAATTAAAGCTGACAAAATTTCCTACAAAATAGTTATTTGCCTTTTTCATGTAGGACTAACCATAAGCGAGATATATGATTGACAATAATTAATATTTAAAAAAAAAGTGCTTTAACAGAAAATGTCTTGTGATTTAAAATACACTTAATTTATTGGGTCCAACACTTTATTAGAGGAAAAAGGAGGTGACATAAAAGTCACTGAAGTCTTTAGAGTCGTTTTTAAATGCTGCATCTTCGAATTCGTCTCAAACATTGAAAACTGTATTACATTTTTGTTCAGTAACTGTATCAGTTTTCACTTTGGTTTTTTACTTATATCTCGAAAACCGTTACTCCTATCAAATTTTATCTTTTTTTCAAAATTAAAGCGAATAAAATTTCCTACAAAATAGTTATTTGCAAATTTCCTGTAGGACGAACCATAGGCGAGTTATAGAGTTGGATATAAATAATTTTTAACAAAAATTTGCTTTAAAATAGAATGTTTGAAAAACTGAAATTAAACTAAATTAATTGGGTCTAGCATTTTAGTAGAGGAAAAAGGAGGAGACATAAAAGTCACTAAAGTTTTCAGAGTCTTCTTTAGTCGTCATATTAATAACAATAACATTAATAATAATAATATTTATAGTACTAAATTTGCTTATATGCATGCGCTTAATTAAGATAACAGTTTTTTGGTTTCTTGCTTATATCTCGAAAACAGTTACACCTATCAATTTTTATCTTTCTTTAAAAATTAAAGCTGATAAAATTTCATACAAAATAGTTATTTGCATTTCTTTTGTAAGACCAACCATAAGCGAGTTATAGAGTTGGATATAAATAATCTTTAACAAAAATTTGCTTTAAAATAAAATGTTTGAAAAACCGAAATTAAACTAAATTAATTGGGTCTAACACTTTAGTAGAGAAAAAAGGAGAAGACATAAAAATCACCAAAGTCTTTAAAGTTGTTTTTAGTCGTCATATTAATAACAATAACATTAATAATAATAATACTAATAGTACTAAATTTGCTTATATGCAAACGCTTAATTACGGTAACAGTTGTTTGGTTTCTTGCTTATATCTCGAAAACAGTTACTCTTATCAATTTTTATCTCTTTACTAAAATTAAAGCTGACAAAATTTCCTACAAAATAGTTATTTGCATTTTTCATGTAGGACTAACCATAAGCGAGATATATGATTGAAAATAATTAATATTTAAAAAAAAAGTGCTTTAACAGAAAATGTCTTGTGATTTAAAATACACTTAATTTATTGAGTCCAACACTTTATTAGAGGAAAAAGGAGGTGACATAAAAGTCACTGAAATCTTTAGAGTCGTTTTTAAATGCTGCATCTTCGACTTCGTCTCAAACATTGAAAACTGTATTACATTTTTGTTCAGTAACTGTAACAGTTTTCACTTTGGTTTTTTGCTTATATTTCGAAAACCGTTACTCCTATCAAATTTTATCTTTTTTTCAAAATTAAAGCGGATAAAACTTCCTACAAAATAGTTATTTGCAAATGTCCTGTAGGACGAACCATAGGCGAGTTATAGAGTTGGATATAAATAATCTTTAACAAAAATTTGCTTTAAAATAAAATGTTTGAAAAACCGAAATTAAACTAAATTAATTGGGTCTAACAATTTAGTAGAGAAAAAAGGAGAAGACATAAAAATCACCAAAGTCTTCAAAGTTGTTTTTAGTCGTCATATTAATAACAATAACATTAATAATAATAATACTAATAGTACTAAATTTGCTTATATACAAGCGCTTAATTAAGGTAACAGTTTTTGGTTTCTTGCTTATATCTCGAAAACAGTTACTCCTATCAATTTTTATCTTTCTTTAAAAATTAAAGCTGATAAAATTTCCTACAAAACAGTTATTCGCATTTCTTTTGTAGGACCAACCATAAGCGAGTTATAGAGTTGGATATAAATATTCTTTAACAAAAATTTGCTTGAAAATAAAATGTTTGAATAACTGAAATTAAACTAAATTAATTGGGTCTAACACTTTAGTAGAGGAAAAAAGAGAAGACATAAAAGTCACTAAAGGTTTCAGAGTCGTCTTTAGTCGTCATATTAATAACAATAACATTAATAATAATAATACTAATAGTACTAAATTTGCTTATATGCAAACGCTTAATTAAGGTAACAGTTTTTTGGTTTCTTGCTTATATCTCGAAAACAGTTACTTCTATCAATTTTTATCTCTTTACTAAAATTAAAGCTGACAAAATTTCCTACAAAATAGTTATTTGCCTTTTTCATGTAGGACTAACCATAAGCGAGATATATGATTGACAATAATTAATATTTAAAAAAAAAGTGCTTTAACAGAAAATGTCTTGTGATTTAAAATACACTTAATTTATTGGGTCCAACACTTTATTAGAGGAAAAAGGAGGTGACATAAAAGTCACTGAAGTCTTTAGAGTCGTTTTTAAATGCTGCATCTTCGAATTCGTCTCAAACATTGAAAACTGTATTACATTTTTGTTCAGTAACTGTATCAGTTTTCACTTTGGTTTTTTACTTATATCTCGAAAACCGTTACTCCTATCAAATTTTATCTTTTTTTCAAAATTAAAGCGAATAAAATTTCCTACAAAATAGTTATTTGCAAATTTCCTGTAGGACGAACCATAGGCGAGTTATAGAGTTGGATATAAATAATTTTTAACAAAAATTTGCTTTAAAATAGAATGTTTGAAAAACTGAAATTAAACTAAATTAATTGGGTCTAGCATTTTAGTAGAGGAAAAAGGAGGAGACATAAAAGTCACTAAAGTTTTCAGAGTCTTCTTTAGTCGTCATATTAATAACAATAACATTAATAATAATAATATTTATAGTACTAAATTTGCTTATATGCATGCGCTTAATTAAGATAACAGTTTTTTGGTTTCTTGCTTATATCTCGAAAACAGTTACACCTATCAATTTTTATCTTTCTTTAAAAATTAAAGCTGATAAAATTTCATACAAAATAGTTATTTGCATTTCTTTTGTAAGACCAACCATAAGCGAGTTATAGAGTTGGATATAAATAATCTTTAACAAAAATTTGCTTTAAAATAAAATGTTTGAAAAACCGAAATTAAACTAAATTAATTGGGTCTAACACTTTAGTAGAGAAAAAAGGAGAAGACATAAAAATCACCAAAGTCTTTAAAGTTGTTTTTAGTCGTCATATTAATAACAATAACATTAATAATAATAATACTAATAGTACTAAATTTGCTTATATGCAAGCGCTTAATTAAGGTAAGAGTTTTTTGGTTTCTTGCTTATATCTCGAAAACAGTTACTCCTATCAATTTTTATTTTTTTACTAATAATAAAGCTGATAAAATTTGCAACAAAATAGTTATTTGCATTTTTCTTGTAGGATCAACCATAAGCGAGTTATAGAGTTGGATATTAATAATATTCAACAAAAATTTGCTTTAAAATAAAATGTTTGAAAAACTGAAATTAAACTAAATCAATTGGGTCTAGCATTTTAGTAGAGGAAAAAGGAGGAGACATAAAAGTCACTAAAGTTTTCAGAGTCGTCTTTAGTCGTCATATTAATAACAATAACATTAATAATAATAATACTTATAGTACTAAATTTGCTTATATGCATGCGCTTAATTAAGGTAACAGTTTTTTGGTTTCTTGCTTATATCTCGAAAACAGTTACTCCTATCAATTTTTATCTCTTTACTAAAATTAAAGCTGACAAAATTTCCTACAAAATAGTTATTTGCATTTTTCATGTAGGACTAACCATAAGCGAGATATATGATTGACAATAATTAATATTTAAAAAAAAAGTGCTTTAACAGAAAATGTCTTGTGATTTAAAATACACTTAATTTATTGGGTCTAACACTTTATTAGAGGAAAAAGGAGAAGACATAAAAGTCACTAAAGGTTTCAGAGTCGTCTTTAGTCGTCATATTAATAACAATAACATTAATAATAATAATACTAATAGTACTAAATTTGCTTATATGCAAACGCTTATTTAAGGTAACAGTTGTTTGGTTTCTTGCTTATATCTCGAAAACAGTTACTCCTATCAATTTTTATCTCTTTACTAAAATTAAAGCTGACAAAATTTCCTACAAAATAGTTATTTGCATTTTTCATGTAGGACTAACCATAAGCGAGATATATGATTGACAATAATTAATATTTAAAAAAAAAGTGCTTTAACAGAAAATGTCTTGTGATTTAAAATACACTTAATTTATTGGGTCCAACACTTTATTAAAGGAAAAAGGAGGTGACATAAAAGTCACTGAAGTCTTTAGAGTCGTTTTTAAATGCTGCATCTTCGAATTCGTCTCAAACATTGAAAACTGTATTACATTTTTGTTCAGTAACTGTATCAGTTTTCACTTTGGTTTTTTACTTATATCTCGAAAACCGTTACTCCTATCAAATTTTATCTTTTTTTCAAAATTAAAGCGAATAAAATTTCCTACAAAATAGTTATTTGCAAATTTCCTGTAGGACGAACCATAGGCGAGTTATAGAGTTGGATATAAATAATTTTTAACAAAAATTTGCTTTAAAATAAAATGTTTGAAAAACTGAAATTAAACTAAATTAATTGGGTCTAGCATTTTAGTAGAGGAAAAAGGAGGAGACATAAAAGTCACTAAAGTTTTCAGAGTCTTCTTTAGTCGTCATATTAATAACAATAACATTAATAATAATAATACTTATAGTACTAAATTTGCTTATATGCATGCGCTTAATTAAGATAACAGTTTTTTGGTTTCTTGCTTATATCTCGAAAACAGTTACACCTATCAATTTTTATCTTTCTTTAAAAATTAAAGCTGATAAAATTTCATACAAAATAGTTATTTGCATTTCTTTTGTAAGACCAACCATAAGCGAGTTATAGAGTTGGATATAAATAATCTTTAACAAAAATTTGCTTTAAAATAAAATGTTTGAAAAACCGAAATTAAACTAAATTAATTGGGTCTAACACTTTAGTAGAGAAAAAAGGAGAAGACATAAAAATCACCAAAGTCTTTAAAGTTGTTTTTAGTCGTCATATTAATAACACTAACATTAATAATAATAATACTAATAGTACTAAATTTGCTTATATGCAAGCGCTTAATTAAGGTAAGAGTTTTTTGGTTTCTTGCTTATATCTCGAAAACAGTTACTCCTATCAATTTTTATTTTTTTACTAATAATAAAGCTGATAAAATTTGCAACAAAATAGTTATTTGCATTTTTCTTGTAGGATCAACCATAAGCGAGTTATAGAGTTGGATATTAATAATATTCAACAAAAATTTGCTTTAAAATAAAATGTTTGAAAAACTGAAATTAAACTAAATCAATTGGGTCTAGCATTTTAGTAGAGGAAAAAGGAGGAGACATAAAAGTCACTAAAGTTTTCAGAGTCGTCTTTAGTCGTCATATTAATAACAATAACATTAATAATAATAATACTTATAGTACTAAATTTGCTTATATGCATGCGCTTAATTAAGGTAACAGTTTTTTGGTTTCTTGCTTATATCTCGAAAACAGTTACTCCTATCAATTTTTATCTCTTTACTAAAATTAAAGCTGACAAAATTTCCTACAAAATAGTTATTTGCATTTTTCATGTAGGACTAACCATAAGCGAGATATATGATTGACAATAATTAATATTTAAAAAAAAAGTGCTTTAACAGAAAATGACTTGTGATTTAAAATACACTTAATTTATTGGGTCTAACACTTTATTAGAGGAAAAAGGAGAAGACATAAAAGTCACTAAAGGTTTCAGAGTCGTCTTTAGTCGTCATATTAATAACAATAACATTAATAATAATAATACTAATAGTACTAAATTTGCTTATATGCAAACGCTTAATTAAGGTAACAGTTCTTTGGTTTCTTGCTTATATCTCGAAAACAGTTACTCCTATCAATTTTTATTTCTTTACTAAAATTAAAGCTGACAAAATTTCCTACAAAATAGTTATTTGCATTTTTCATGTAGGACTAACCATAAGCGAGATATATGATTGACAATAATTAATATTTAAAAAAAAAGTGCTTTAACAGAAAATGTCTTGTGATTTAAAGTACACTTAATTTATTGGGTCTAACACTTTATTAGAGAAAAAAGGAGGTGACATAAAAGTCACTGGGTCTTTAAAGTCGTTTTTAAATGCTGCCTCTTCGACTTCGTCTCAAACATTGAAAACTGTATTACATTTTTGTTCAGTAACTGTATTATTATTATTATTATTATTATTACTACTATTAATATTATTAGTATTAAAAACCGATCATAACTTTTGTATAGTAAATGTTTTTATACCAGTTTTGAAATGAGTTATTAATTTTAGACAATTTCTTGCCTAAAAGCACAGATCACAGATGATCTCTTGCATAGAAATGAGAAAACGCTCATGTAACACACAAAATAAGCTTTATTTTTCCTTATTAAAAGTATTATTATTATTATTACTTTTATTACTATTACTATTACTGTTATTATTATTATTATTGTTATTATTATTATTATTATTATTATTATTATTATTATTATTATTAATATTACTATTATTATTATTATTAACTTTTGTATAGTAAATGTTTTTATACCAGCTTTAAAATGAGTTATTAATTTTAGACATTTTCTTGCCTAAAAACACAGATCACAGATGATCTCTTCCATAGAAATGAGAAAACGCTCATATAACACACAAAACAAGCTTCATTTTTGCTTAGAAAACTAAGCTTACTTTCATTACTATTATTATTATTATTATTGTTATTATCATTATTATTATTATTATTATTATTATTATTATTATTATTATTATTATTATTATTATTATTATTATTATTATTATTATTAAAAACTTATATTAAACAGACAGAAAACGTATTCTGTCACAAAAGAGCTTATTATGTATCACTTTAAATAGAAGCAGTTTATCCTGTTTGTTCCTTTGCTTACATAAGAGCAAACTTTTATAAAGCGTAACTAAAGCCACATATTCTGACACAAAAAAACGAATTACGTTATAGACTTGACGAGAACGGCGTATCTCGGACTCTTGTAGGACTCTTATAGAAACAAAAAGTATCAGTTTGGATTAAAACAAATTATTTTTGTTGACTCTTAGTCCGAATTGTTCATCAGTTCAAACAAAAACGGCTTATTTTAGACGATCTTTAGCTTTGAACAAGAAAACTTACATCGAACAGACTAAAAACGTATAAATCTGGCATAAAAGAGCAATTTATGTATCACTTTGTATAAAGGCAGCTAATCCTATTCGTTTCATTGCTAAAATAGACTAAATTGTTATTAATCCTAACAAAAACGCAGTATTTTGGCACAAAATACTAATTACATTATAGTTATGACGAGAATAGCTTATTTGGAATGATTCTATGCTTCCAAACGAGTAAATTTTGATTAAACAGATGCCAAACATCATGTTTTGTCCTATAATGACATTTTATATTGCAGTTTGTATTAAAACAAAGTATTTTCGTTGATTCTTTGTTTGAAGCAGCAAACCTAACATTAAAGAATCTGAAAACTTTGTATTCGGACACAAACCACCGAATTTTGTATCAGTTTAGACAAAAACGGTTGATTTTCGACAATATTTTGCTTTGAACAAGAAAACTTATATCAAACAGACTAAAAACGTCTTATTTAAGCACAAAACAAAAGATTTGCGTTATAGTCTTGACGAGAACTGTTAATTTCAAACGATTCTATGCTTTGAAACCAGTATACTTTCACTAAACAGAGGCAAAACGTCTGATTTCGCCTTTGAAAAACGATTTTTGTCACAGTTTGGATTAAAACCAATTATTTTCGTTTATTCATTGTTACAAACAAGAAACCTTACATCAAAGAAACTGAAAACTCCTTATTCAGACACAGAAATTCGAATTACGTTTCAGTCTGGACAAAAACTGCTTATTTTAGACGATCCTTTGTTTTGAACACGAAAACTTACATTAAAAAGATTAAAAACGTTATATTCTGGCTGAAAACTGCAAATTATATATTACTCTAGATAAAAGCAATTTATCCTGATTACTCCTTTACTTAGAATAGAGTAAACTTGTATAAAACTTAATAAAAACTTTAAATTTCGTCTTAAAGAAATAATTTACGTAATAGTTTTGACCAGCACTGTTAATTTCAAGCGATTTTATGATTGGAAACGAATGAACTTTTATGAGGCAGATGCAAAACCACATATTACCATATAAAGTATTACCTTTTGCAACAAGAAATTTTACGTCAAAGTAACTGAAAATTTCGTATCCATGCACAAATATCGAATTACGTATCAGTTTAGGCAAATACAGCTAATTTTAAACGATTCCTTGCTATAAACAAGAAAAATTTTATCAAACATATTGAAAACGTTTTATTCTCGAAAATAAGAGCAAATTATGTATCAGTTTTAACAAAAGCGGATTACTCTGTTTGATTCTATGCTTAGAGTAGAGTAAACTACTATAAAACGTAATGAAAACTCTATATTCAAGCTCAAAAGAACAAATTACGTTATATTTTTGACAAAAAAAAATATTTCGGACGATTACATTCTTCGAAGTTAGCAAACTTTAATTAAACAAGTGCAAAAGCTAATACTTTGCTTTAAAATGACGATTTATGTGGTAATATGGTGTTTTGCATCTGTCCTATAAAAGTTTACTCGTTTCGCTCCATTGAATCATTCGAAATAAATTATTTTGCCACAACAACAACGAAAATAATATGTTTTTGTTTAAACTGTAACTTAAGTAGTTTTTATAAAACGAACTAAGACGTTTGGCATCTGTTTAGTGAAAGTTTTCTCGTTTGGGGGCATAAAATCGTTTGAAATTAACAGTTCTGGTCAAAACTATAACGTAAATTATTTCTTTGAGACGAAATTTAAAGTTTTCATTAAGTTTTATGCAAGTTTGCCCTATTCTAAGCAAAGGAGTAATCAGGATAAACTGCTTTTATCCAAAGTAATACATAATTTGCAGTTTTGAGCCAGAATAAGACGTTTTTAATCTTTTTAATGTAAGTTTTCGTGTTCAAAAGAAAGGATCGTCTAAAATAAGCAGTTTCTGTCCAAACTGAAACGTAATTTGATTTTCTGTGTCTGAATAAGAGGTTTTCAGTTTCTTTGATGTAAGGTTTCTTGTTTGTAACAATGAATAAACGAAAATAATTGGTTTTAATCCAAACTGTGACATAAATCGTTTTTCAAAGGCGAAATCAGACGTTTTGCCTCTGTTTAGTAAAAGTATACTGGTTTCAAAGCATAGAATCGTTTGAAATTAACAGTTCTTGTCAAGACTATAACGCAAATCTTTTGTTTTGTGCTAAAATAAGACGTTTTTAGTCTGTTTGATATAAGTTTTCTTGTTCAAAGCAAAATATTGTCGAAAATCAAACGTTTTTGTCTAAACTGATACAAAATTCGGTGGTTTGTGTCCGAATACAAAGTTTTCAGATTCTTTAATGTTAGGTTTGCTGTTTCAAACAAAGAATCAACGAAAATACTTTGTTTTAATACAAACTGCAATATAAAATGTCATTATAGGACAAAACATGA
>NC_087400.1:15280711-15290711 GCF_031307605.1 Tribolium castaneum
GGTCCTACAAAAGAAATGCAAATAACTATTTTGTATGAAATTTTATCAGCTTTAATTTTTAATGAAAGATAAAAATTGATAGGAGTAACTGTTTTCGAGATATAAGCAAGAAAGCAAAAAACTGTTACCTTAATTAAACGCATGCATATAAGCAAATTTAGTACTATAAGAATTATTATTATTAATGTTATTGTTATTAATATGACGACTAAAAACGACTCTGAAAACTTTAGTGACTTTTATGTCTCCTCCTTTTTCCTCTACTAAAATGCTAGACCCAATTAATTTAGTTTAATTTCAGTTTTTCAAACATTTTATTTTAAAGCAAATTTTTGTTAAAAATTATTTATATCCAACTCTATAACTCGCCTATGGTTCGTCATACAGGAAATTTGCAAATAACTATTTTGTAGGAAATTTTATCCGCTTTAATTTTGAAAAAAAGATAAAATTTGATAGGAGTAACGGTTTTCGAGATATAAGCAAAAAACCAAAGTGAAAACTGTTACAGTTACTGAACAAAAATGTAATACAGTTTTCAATGTTTGAGACGAAGTCGAAGATGCAGCATTTAAAAACGACTCTAAAGACTTCAGTGACTTTTATGTCACCTCCTTTTTCCTCTAATAAAGTGTTAGACCCAATAAATTAAGTGTATTTTAAATCACAAGACATTTTCTGTTAAAGCACTTTTTTTTAAATATTAATTATTGTCAATCATTTATCTCGCTTATGGTTAGACCTACATGAAAAATGCAAATAACTATTTGGTAGGAAATTTTGTCAGCTTTAATTTTAGTAAAGAGATAAAAATTGATAGGAGTAACTGTTTTCGAGATATAAGCAAGAAACCAAAAAACTGTTACCTTAATTAAGCGCATGCATATAAGCAAATTTAGTACTATAAGTATTATTATTATTAATGTTATTGTTATTAATATGACGACTAAAGACGACTCTGAAAACTTTAGAGACTTTTATGTCTCCTCCTTTTTCCTCTACTAAAATGCTAGACTCAATTAATTTAGTTTAATTTCAGTTTTTCAAACATTTTATTTTAAAGCAAATTTTTGTTGAATATTATTAATATCCTACTCTATAACTCGCTTATGGTTGATCCTACAAGAAAAATGCAAATAACTATTTTGTTGCAAATTTTATCAGCTTTATTATTAGTAAAAAGATAAAAATTGATAGGAGTAACTGTTTTCGAGATATAAGCAAGAAACCAAAAACTGTTACCTTAATTAAGCGCTTGCATATAAGCAAATTTAGTACTATTAGTATTATTATTATTAATGTTATTGTTATTAATATGACGACTAAAAACAACTTTGAAGACTTTGGTGATTTTTATGCCTTCTCCTTTTTTCTCTACTAAAGTGTTAGACCCAATTAATTTAGCTTAATTTCGGTTTTTCAACCATTTTATTTTAAAGCAAATTTTTGTTAAAGATTATTTATATCCAACTCTATAACTCGCCTATGGTTCGTCCTACAGGAAATTTGCAAATAACTATTTTGTAGGAAATTTTATCCGCTTTAATTTTGAAAAAAAGATAAAATTTGATAGGAGTAACGGTTTTCGAGATATAAGCAAAAAACCAAAGTGAAAACTGTTACAGTTACTGAACAAAAATGTAATACAATTTTCAATGTTTGAGACGAAGTCGAAGATGCAGCATTTAAAAACGGCTCTAAAGACTTCAGTGACTTTTATGTCACCTCCTTTTTCCTCTAATAAAGTGTTGGACCCAATAAATTAAGTGTATTTTAAATCACAAAACATTTTCTGTTAAAGCACTTTTTTTTTAAATATTAATTATTTTCAATCATATATCTCGCTTATGGTTAGTCCTACATGAAAAATGCAAATAACTATTTTGTAGGAAATTTTGTCAGCTTTAATTTTAGTAAAGAGATAAAAATTGATAGGAGTAACTGTTTTCGAGATATAAGCAAGAAACCAAACAACTGTTACCTTAATTAAGCGTTTGCATATAAGCAAATTTAGTACTATTTTGTAGGAAATTTTATCCGCTTTAATTTTGAAAAAAAGATAAAATTTGATAGGAGTAACGGTTTTCGAGATATAAGCAAAAAACCAAAGTGAAAACTGTTACAGTTACTGAACAAAAATGTAATACAATTTTCAATGTTTGAGACGAAGTCGAAGATGCAGCATTTAAAAACGGCTCTAAAGACTTCAGTGACTTTTATGTCACCTCCTTTTTCCTCTAATAAAGTGTTGGACCCAATAAATTAAGTGTATTTTAAATCACAAAACATTTTCTGTTAAAGCACTTTTTTTTTAAATATTAATTATTTTCAATCATATATCTCGCTTATGGTTAGTCCTACATGAAAAATGCAAATAACTATTTTGTAGGAAATTTTGTCAGCTTTAATTTTAGTAAAGAGATAAAAATTGATAGGAGTAACTGTTTTCGAGATATAAGCAAGAAACCAAACAACTGTTACCTTAATTAAGCGTTTGCATATAAGCAAATTTAGTACTATTAGTATTATTATTATTAATGTTATTGTTATTAATATGACGACTAAAGACGACTCTAAAACCTTTAGTGACTTTTATGTCTTCTCCTTTTTCCTCTACTAAAGTGTTAGACCCAATTAATTTAGTTTAATTTCAGTTATTCAAACATTTTATTTTAAAGCAAATTTTTGTTAAAGAATATTTATATCCAACTCTATAACTCGCTTATGGTTGGTCCTACAAAAGAAATGCGAATAACTATTTTGTAGGAAATTTTATCAGCTTTAATTTTTAAAGAAAGATAAAAATTGATAGGAGTAACTGTTTTCGAGATATAAGCAAGAAACCAAAAACTGTTACCTTAATTAAGCGCTTGTATATAAGCAAATTTAGTACTATTAGTATTATTATTATTAATGTTATTGTTATTAATATGACGACTAAAAACAACTTTGAAGACTTTGGTGATTTTTATGTCTTCTTCTTTTTTCTCTACTAAAGTGTTAGACCCAATTAATTTAGTTTAATTTCGGTTTTTCAGACATTTTATTTTAAAGCAAATTTTTGTTAAAGATTATTTATATCCAACTCTATAACTCGCCTATGGTTCGTCCTACAGGACATTTGCAAATAACTATTTTGTAGGAAATTTTATCCGCTTTAATTTTGAAAAAAAGATAAAATTTGATAGGAGTAACGGTTTTCGAAATATAAGCAAAAAACCAAAGTGAAAAATGTTACAGTTACTGAACAAAAATGTAATACAATTTTTAATGTTTGAGACGAAGTCGAAGATGCAGCATTTAAAAACGACTCTAAAGACTTCAATGACTTTTATGTCACCTCCTTTTTCCTCTAATAAAGTGTTGGACCCAATAAATTAAGTGTATTTTAAATCACAAGACATTTTCTGTTAAAGCACTTTTTTTTTAAATATTAATTATTTTCAATCATATATCTCGCTTATGGTTAGTCCTACATGAAAAATGCAAATAACTATTTTGTAGGAAATTTTGTCAGCTTTAATTTTAGTGAAGAGATAAAAATTGATAGGAGTAACTGTTTTCGAGATATAAGCAAGAAACCAAACAACTGTTACCTTAATTAAGCGTTTGCATATAAGCAAATTTTGTACTATTAGTATTATTATTATTAATGTTATTGTTATTAATATGACGACTAAAGACGACTCTGAAACCTTTAGTGACTTTTATGTCTTCTCCTTTTTCCTCTACTAAAGTGTTAGACCCAATTAATTTAGTTTAATTTCAGTTATTCAAACATTTTATTTTAAAGCAAATTTTTGTTAAAGAATATTTATATCCAACTCTGTAACTCGCTTATGGTTGGTCCTACAAAAGAAATGCGAATAACTATTTTGTTGGAAATTTTATCAGCTTTAATTTTTAAAGAAAGATAAAAATTGATAGGAGTAACTGTTTTCGAGATATAAGCAAGAAACCAAAAACTGTTACCTTAATTAAGCGCTTGTATATAAGCAAATTTAGTACTATTAGTATTATTATTATTAATGTTATTGTTGTTAATATGACGACTAAAAACAACTTTGAAGACTTTGGTGATTTTTATGTCTTTTTCTTTTTTCTCTACTAAAATGTTAGACCCAATTAATTTAGTTAAATTTCGGTTTTTCAAACATTTTATTATAAAGCAAATTTTTGTTAAAGATTATTTATATCCAACTCTATAACTCGCCTATGGTTCGTCCTACAGGACATTTGCAAATAACTATTTTGTAGGAAATTTTATCCGCTTTAATTTTGAAAAAAAGATAAAATTTGATAGGAGTAACGGTTTTCGAAATATAAGCAAAAAACCAAAGTGAAAACTGTTACAGTTACTGAACAAAAATGTAATACAATTTTCAATGTTTGAGACGAAGTCGAAGATGCAGCATTTAAAAACGACTCTAAAGACTTCAATGACATTTATGTCACCTCTTTTTTCCTCTAATAAAGTGTTGGACCCAATAAATTAAGTGTATTTTAAATCACAAGACATTTTCTGTTAAAGCACTTTTTTTTTAAATATTAATTATTTTCAATCATATATCTCGCTTATGGTTAGTCCTACATGAAAAATGCAAATAACTATTTTGTAGGAAATTTTGTCAGCTTTAATTTTAGTAAAGAGATAAAAATTGATAGGAGTAACTGTTTTCGAGATATAAGCAAGAAACCAAACAACTGTTACCTTAATTAAGCGTTTGCATATAAGCAAATTTAGTACTATTAGTATTATTATTATTATCGTTATTGTTATTAATATGACGACTAAAGACGACTCTGAAACCTTTAGTGACTTTTATGTCTTCTCCTTTTTCCTCTACTAAAGTGTTAGACCCAATTAATTTAGTTTAATTTCAGTTATTCAAACATTTTATTTTAAAGCAAATTTTTGTTAAAGAATATTTATATCCAACTCTATAACTCGCTTATGGTTGGTCCTACAAAAGAAATGCGAATAACTATTTTGTTGGAAATTTTATCAGCTTTAATTTTTAAAGAAAGATAAAAATTGATAGGAGTAACTGTTTTCGAGATATAAGCAAGAAACCAAACAACTGTTACCTTAATTAAGCGTTTGCATATAAGCAAATTTAGTACTATTAGTATTATTATTATTAATGTTATTGTTATTAATATGACGACTAAAGACGACTCTGAAACCTTTAGTGACTTTTATGTCTTCTCCTTTTTCCTCTACTAAAGTGTTAGACCCAATTAATTTAGTTTAATTTCAGTTATTCAAACATTTTATTTTAAAGCAAATTTTTGTTAAAGAATATTTATATCCAACTCTATAACTCGCTTATGGTTGGTCCTACAAAAGAAATGCGAATAACTATTTTGTTGGAAATTTTATCAGCTTTAATTTTTAAAGAAAGATAAAAATTGATAGGAGTAACTGTTTTCGAGATATAAGCAAGAAACCAAACAACTGTTACCTTAATTAAGCGTTTGCATATAAGCAAATTTAGTACTATTAGTATTATTATTATTAATGTTATTGTTATTAATATGACGACTAAAGACGACTCTGAAACCTTTAGTGACTTTTATTGTCTTCTCCTTTTTCCTCTACTAAAGTGTTAGACCCAATTAATTTAGTTTAATTTCAGTTATTCAAACATTTTATTTTAAAGCAAATTTTTGTTAAAGAATATTTATATCCAACTCTATAACTCGCTTATGGTTGGTCCTACAAAAGAAATGCGAATAACTATTTTGTTGGAAATTTTATCAGCTTTAATTTTTAAAGAAAGATAAAAATTGATAGGAGTAACTGTTTTCGAGATATAAGCAAGAAACCAAAAACTGTTACCTTAATTAAGCGCTTGTATATAAGCAAATTTAGTACTATTAGTATTATTATTATTAATGTTATTGTTATTAATATGACGACTAAAAACAACTTTGAAGACTTTGGTGATTTTTATGTCTTTTCCTTTTTTCTCTACTAAAGTGTTAGATCCAATTAATTTAGTTTAATTTCGGTTTTTCAAACATTTTATTTTAAAGCAAATTTTTGTTAAAGATTATTTATATCCAACTCTATAACTCGCCTATGGTTCGTCCTACAGGACATTTGCAAATAACTATTTTGTAGGAAATTTTATCCGCTTTAATTTTGAAAAAGAGATAAAAAGATAAAATTTGATAGGAGTAACGGTTTTCGAAATATAAGCAAAAAACCAAAGTGAAAACTGTTACAGTTACTAAACAAAAATGTAATACAATTTTCAATGTTTGAGACGAAGTCGAAGATGCAGCATTTAAAAACGACTTTAAAGACTTCAATGACTTTTATGTCACCTCCTTTTTCCTCTAATAAAGTGTTGGACCTAATAAATTAAGTGTATTTTAAATCACAAGACATTTTCTGTTAAAGCACTTTTTTTTTAAATATTAATTATTTTTATTCATATATCTCGCTTATGGTTAGTCCTACATGAAAAATGCAAATAACTATTTTGTAGGAAATTTTGTCAGCTTTAATTTTAGTAAAAAGATAAAAATTGATAGGAGTAACTGTTTTCGAGATATAAGCAAGAAATTTGATTAAAACAAATTATTTTTGTTGACTCTTAGTCCGAATTGTTCATCAGTTCAAACAAAAACGGCTTATTTTAGACGTTATTACTACTATTATTATTATTTTTATTACTATTATTATTATTATTATTACTATAATTATTATTATTATTATTATTATTATTATTATTATTATTATTATTATTATTATTATTATTATTATTATTATTATTATTATTATTATTATTATTATTATTATTACTTTTGTAATTATAACTTTTGTATAGTAAATGTTTTTATACCAGTTTTAAAATGAGTTATTAATTTTAGACAATTTCTTGCCTAAAAACACAGATCACAAATGATCTCTTGCATAGAAATGAGAAAACGCTCAGATAACACAAAATAAGCTTCATTTTTGCTTAGAAAAACTAAGCTTCAATTTAGAAAGAAATTCATTATAAGTATTATTATTATTATTATTATTACTTTTATTACTATTATTATTATTATTATTATTATTATTATTATTATTATTATTATTATTAAAAACCGATTATAACTTTTGTATAGTAAATGTTTTTATACCAGCTTTAAAATGAGTAATTAATTTTAGACAATTTCTTGCCTAAAAACACAGATCACAGATGATCTCTTGCATAGAAATGAGAAAACGCTCATATAACACACAAAATAAGCTTCATTTTTGCTTAAAAAACTAAGCTTTCCTTTATTACTATTATTATTATTTTTATTTCTATTATTATTATTATTATTTTTATTATTAAAAACTTCTATTAAACAGACAGAAAACGTCGTATTCTGTCACAAATGAGCTAATTATGTATCACTTTAAATAGAAGCAGTTTATCCTGTTAGTTTCTTTGCTTACATAAGAGCAAACTTTTATAAAGCGTAACTAAAGCCACATATTCTGACACAAAAAAACGAATTACGTTATAGACTTGACGAGAACGGCGTATCTCGGACTCTTATAGGACTCTTATAGAAACAAAAAGTATCAGTTTGGATTAAAACAAATTATTTTTGTTCACTCTTAGTCCGAATTGTTCATCAGTTCAAACAAAAACGGCTTATTTTAGACGTTATTACTACTATTATTATTATTTTTATTACTATTATTAATATTATTATTATTATTATTATTATTATTATTATTATTACTACTATAATTATTATTATTATTATTATTATTATTATTATTTTTATTAATATTATTATTATTATTACTATTATTATTAATAAAAACCGATTATAACTTTTGTATAGTAAATGTTTTTATACCAGTTTTAAAATGAGTTATTAATTTTAGACAATTTCTTGCCTAAAAACACAGATCACAAATGATCTCTTGCATAGAAATGAGAAAACGCTCAGATAACACAAAATAAGCTTCATTTTTGCTTAGAAAAACTAAGCTTCAATTTAGAAAGAAATTCATTATAAGTATTATTATTATTATTATTATTATTGTTATTATTATTATTATTATTATTATTATTATTATTATTATTATTATTATTATTACTATTAATATTATTAGTATTAAAAACCGATTATAACTTTTGTATAGTAAATGTTTTTATACCAGTTTTGAAATGAGTTATTAATTTTACACAATTTCTTGCATAAAAACACAGATCACAGATGATCTCTTGCATAGAAATGAGAAAACGCTCATATAACACACAAAACAAGCTTCATTTTTGCTTAGAAAACTAAGCTTACTTTCATTACTATTATTATTATTATTATTATTATTATTATTATTATTATTATTATTATTATTATTATTATTATTATTATTATTATTATTATTATTATTATTATTATTATTATTATTATTATTATTATTATTATTATTATTATTATTATTATTATTATTATTAAAAACTTATATTAAACAGACAGAAAACGTATTATGTCACAAAAGAGCTTATTATGTATCACTTTAAATAGAAGCAGTTTATCCTGTTTGTTCCTTTGCTTACATAAGAGCAAACTTTTATAAAGCCACATATTCTGACACAAAAAAACGAATTACGTTATAGACTTGACGAGAACGGCGTATCTCGGACTCTTATAGGACTCTTTGCTTTAAAATAGAATGTTTGAAAAACCAAAATTAAACTAAATTAATTGGGTCTAACACTTTAGTAGTAATTCGTTTTTTGTGTCAGAATATGTGGCTTTAGTTACGCTTTATAAAAGTTTGCTCTTATGTACGTTATAGACTTGACGAGAACGGCGTATCTCGGACTCTTATAGGACTCTTATAGAAACAAAAAGTATCAGTTTGGATTAAAACAAATTATTTTTGTTGACTCTTAGTCCGAATTGTTCATCAGTTCAAACAAAAACGGCTTATTTTAGACGATTTTTTGCTTTGAACAAGAAAACTTACATCGAACAGACTAAAAACGTATAAATCTGGCATAAAAGAGCAATTTATGTATCACTTTGTATAAAGGCAGCTAATCCTATTCGTTTCATTGTTAAAATAGACTAAATTGTTATTAATCCTAACAAAACGCAGTATTTTGGCACAAAATACTAATTACATTATAGTTATGACGAGAATAGCTTATTTGGAATGATTCTATGCTTCCAAACGAGTAAATTTTTATTAAACAGATGCCAAACATCATGTTTTGTCCTATAATGACATTTTATATTGCAGTTTGTATTAAAACAAAGTTTTTTCGTTGATTCTTTGTTTGAAGCAGCAAACCTAACATTAAAGAATCTGAAAACTTTGTATTCGAACACAAACCACCGAATTTTGTATCAGTTTAGACAAAAACGGTTGATTTTCGACAATATTTTGCTTTGAACAAGAAAACTTATATCAAACAGACTAAAAACGTCTTATTTTAGCACAAAACAAAAGATTTGCGTTATAGTCTTGACGAGAACTGTTAATTTCAAACGATTCCATGCTTTGAAACCAGTATACTTTCACTAAACAGAGGCAAAACGTCTGATTTCGCCTTTGAAAAACGATTTATGTCACAGTTTGGATTAAAACCAATTATTTTCGTTTATTCATTGTTACAAACAAGAAACCTTACATCAAAGAAACTGAAAACTCCTTATTCAGGCACAGAAATTCGAATTACGTTTCAGTCTGGACAAAAACTGCTTATTTTAGACGATCCTTTGTTTTGAACACGAAAACTTACATTAAAAAGATTAAAAACGTCTTATTCTGGCTGAAAACTGCAAATTATATATTACTCTAGATAAAAGCAATTTATCCTGATTACTCCTTTACTTAGAATAGAGTAAACTTGTATAAAACTTAATAAAAACTTTAAATTTCGTCTTAAAGAAATAATTTACGTAATAGTCTTGACCAGCACTGTTAATTTCAAGCGATTTTATGATTGGAAACGAATGAACTTTTATGGGGCAGATGCAAAACCAC